>NC_091835.1:85390493-85597993 GCF_037783145.1 Equus przewalskii
AGACAATTATTCTGAGAAGAGGGGGCTTCAAAAGTGAGCAGTGAAATGAATTGGGAGCCTGAAGGAGTTCCCTGCCCCCTGGGCTGGACAGCGAGGGGCATGAAGGAGCAAGAGTGCGAGGGCAGGCTCTTTGCAGCTCCCGTGCCAGCGAGAGGAACTGAGGTCAGGGACATGGGCCTTGAGGGGATTCTGCTGCACAATCCTGGAACCAGCCGGGAGGGAAATCCTCTGTGAAGTGGGTTTCTTGACGGCCTGGAGATGGGCCTGCCTGTGAGTAGCCGCCGGCCGTTTCAGTGGCCATCTCCCTAACTTACTGGGGAGGATTTGCTCTCGGAACGTGGACCAGTCCTTCTTACTTCACTGGCGTGTTCCGAGGTGCTGCCAGGTTTAATGTAGCCATGTAAGGAATAGGTCCCTCCCGTTGATCAGCCTTTGCCGGGGTTCTTCCCCAGTGGTGGTCGTGCCCTCCAAGAGACAGGTGGCAATGTCTGAAGGCGTTTTTGGTTGTCAAAACAGAGAGAGTGCTCCTGGCATCTGGTGGGCGGGGCCAGGCATGCTGCTCACAATTCCACGTTGCACAGGACAGACCTCCACAAAGAGTTGTCTGGCCCCAGCTGTGAACAGGGCCGAAGTTGAAACACCCTAGACGACCCTTGTGCCAGCCGGTCTCCCCCAGGGAGATGCAGCTCTGCCCTCCTAGAACGAACACAGCAACAGCATTTTATCTTCTTGACTGGAATACACTTCTTTTTTCCGTTGTAGGGAAGATTTTCTTGCAAATTAAGTGGGGTGGGCTAGTATAGAAATACCCCATATTTAACTAAACTTTCAGAAATTTCCTTTGGCTGTCTTGATATTGCTAGAACTTCCTGAGAGGTAAAAGGTTGATAATACGAAAGCGCTTTGGGTTTGGACCCGTGAAATTTGAATCGACTACAAACCTCATAAAAGACTCACGGAGTCTCTTGTAGGTCGTTGGTTTTTTGTGTTTTGGTTTTTTGGAGGAGGGGAGATCTGTCATGCATTTCCAGTGGAAACAGGCTCTACGTGGAGGTCTCCCAGTCACTCTACGAGACTTGGTGTCATCGGCAGAACGACGGGGGTGTGGTCATGACCAGGGTCTGCGGCTCACTGACCGCCTGTAAGACGGTCTCTGTGAGGAGGCGGAGTCTGAGCTGCAGCTCAGGCCTCAGGCCCAGGAGCTGGAGGCGATTGCAGAGGATGGTAGACGCTACTGAACTCCGGGGTCACCTGGTGCTGGGCACACCACTGCCTCAGTGCAGCCGCGGCTCTATCAGCCGGGAAGACGGGGGGCTTAGGCAGGAGCAGCAGTGCCGGCTACGGGAACTCCTGGCCTGTGGGGTAGGCCGTCAGGTGCATCTGGGGTGGGGTTTTCGTTCTCCCGTTTCCTGACTGCACGGCTTGGAGACGTTGCTGAGCCTCTTTGAAGGTCTGTCTGCGTTTGTCTAATGGAGATGACAACAACGTCACAGTGAGGATTAAATGACCGTAAATACCCAGAACACAATAGAAGCTTAATACATGTTAGCTTTCCCCCCTCCACTGCCTACTATTTCTCTTGACAGCACCTGCTGGGTACCGCCTCACATCTCCATGGCATGTCAGTATTTGCCTGAGTCTGTGCTCAGCTCCAGCCGCGTCACTAACACCGCTGCCAATCTGGAGCCCCATGGAGCTGATGGAGCCACCTCCAAACTCCGGGAACCTTGGAGCTGTCAGAGCACCTGGTGAGCTGTGCGCGGCCATTGGACAAGGACAGCAAAGCCGACCTTGGTGGCTCTGGTGTGCCTTCGGAGCGTCATGGCATGAAGAGGTAAGGGAACCTTGGCACAGCTGGAGATGGTGACATCCTCTCTCCTTGACTGTCGCCTCCCTTCCTCCACACACTGCTGAGCTGACCCCGGAACGAGATGACTGGGAATGGAACTGTCACCATGAGCTCACTCACCTCTCTATCTTCTCAGGAATTCTTCGACCCAAGTTGAGTCCAGCGGTCATCACTCTGGGGAAGCAGGGACCCTGGAGGGGTTTGTGCGAGGCCACCAGCTGCGAGCCTTTGCTTGTGGAGACCCGTGGTGCTTCCCTCAGGAAGCGTATTCATTCCAGGGAATGACACAAGACCAGTTATGAGACACGGGGGCAGATTATGTGCGTAGATTGGGCATCTGGCTCTGAAAGGCCACAGACCAGCCGGAGTCCCCAGAGGCCCAGGGCAAGTTGTGTTCCTCTGCTTGGAGAGTTTCTCCCATTTCCTTTTGGAGGGAGGAGGGGCACTGGTTCGGTGTTGCCTGTCTCCGGCGTCTTCCGGGCAGCGGGGCTCAGCCTGAGCGCTTCGCCCAGTCCTGTCCGGGCAGGGTCAGGTGGAGGGCGGGGGCGGTGTGGCAGGAAGGGTCTCCGACTTGGACTCTGAAGAACTGTGTTTGAATTCCTCTGATTGCTGTGTGACCTTGGGCAAGTTGTTTAATTTCTCAGGCTCTCCTTCTCTCATCTGGAGACACGAGGGTTGTACCAGGTGGTCTCTGAAGTCCCCATCAAGCTTGGCAGCAGGGACTTCCCACCACGTGAGGCTGGTGTCACCAACCATGTTGTATCACTCAGCTGCAAACATGGGTCAGGAGTGGGGTAAATGGGCTTGAGAAAAACATTGCTATTCTTTCTTAGTTTAAATTCTGGGGCGCTAAGTTAAAATGGCAGTGACTTAGACCCAGCCTTCTTTTGTGTAACCCCCAAGACGCATGACAATTGGAAAGAGAATGCATGTGCTTGGGGGTCAGAAAAATTCACGTTTGCCCGCCGGCTCTGCCGTTCACTAGGGTGAGATGAACACCTTCTCTGAGGCCAGTTCACCCACCTGCAAAACCAGCACAGCAACACCCACCGTGCGGGGTCGTCCCAAGGCCAATGAGTCATGCGTTTAAAGTGCCCTGGTGTTGTTATCAGCTGGTGGGCTGTGATCGTTCCAGGGAATCCTAAGGCTTTCTGGTTTAGTGTTGGGAAGACAGAGGCTGACTGGGCCAACTCCGTCTCCTCTTGGTTCAACATCCCCGCCCCTCCTCCCACCATGATGCATTCAAACATAGCTTAATCTGCTGGTCTCCCCTGCAGATATTTGCTTCCTTTCAGCAAAAAGCAACTTTTTATTGACCTTGAATGGTATTCATTGACATGTTGGCAAGATGCTATTGTCTGAGGAGGACAACGTTGACGTTCTTCTTCCAGGGCCAGAAAGTAACATCACATGGGGTTCCCCCAGCTGGGGAGTGAGCCGGCGCTTTACAAATCTCTTGTCTAAAAGCTTTGGATGGTGTTCCACAAACTTGCAGAAAACGAGCTCTGTTGCCAGGCAGAGTGGAGGCGGCTGGCTGCTCCCGGCTGCAGCTCGGGGCGGAGCCGGCCTGCTCCTCTCTAGGAAGCACAGCCAGGAAAGAATGGGTTCTCTAAAAATAGGACAGTTGGGGCGAAGCTGCACCAGCAGACAGGCTTCCAGGTGCTCTGGGACAGGCCAGCTGACAAAGCTTTCTGCTCCGGCGCCCAGGTTACTCAGAGCTGTTTTCCAGACCAAGGGCTCTGGGGATGTGGGCCTCAGGCCGCTCGTCAGGTGCTGTCCCTCAAGGGCCGCACGTGAGGCGGCCATCAGATTAATCAGCCCTAAAGCCTCGCGGGGCCTCCGGGAAGGACTGGGGACGTGGGCAGCCTCAGCCGTAAGCATGTTCCCAAACCCACAATCTCGTCGCTCACTTTAGATGTACGTATTTTTTTCTTTTTTACTCCTATCAAAAGTTAGGTTTTTCCTTTCATTAGAAGCTGGGGAGCAGGATAGCATAGTGGTTAAAGGGGTGCATTCTGGGGCCAAACTTCCTGGGCTTGAAGCCTCTTTTTTTTTTTTTTTTTTAAACTAATAAATGTTATGTTTTAGAGCAGTTTTACATTCATAGAAAAATCGAGCCGAAAGTACAGAGAGTTCCCAGTACCTCCGCCCCACCATGCACAGCCGCCCTCACTGCGGTCTGTTAGCAGACGGTGCACGTGTCACAGTCGGTGAACCCACACGACACGTCACTGTCTCCTGCCGTCCGTAGTTTCCTTTGGGGTCACTTTTGGCGTTGTACATTCTACGGGTCTGGACAAATGTACAATGACACGTGTCCATCATTATAGTGTCGCAGAGAAATTTCACTGCCCTGAAAATCCTCTGTGTTCCTCCTCTTTTTTCCTCTCCACAATAACAGGCAACCACTGATTTTTTTTTACTGTCTCCATAGTTTTGCCTTTTCCAGAATGTCATATATTTGGGACCACACAGGATGCAGCCTTTCAGATCGGCCTCTCTCACTTAGTGAGATGCATTTACGTTTCCTCTGTGTCTTTTCATGACTTGGTAGCTCATTTCTTTTCAGGACTGAAGAGTATTCGACTGTCTGGATGGACCAGTTTGTGTATCCGTTCACCTGCTGAAGGACATCTTGGCTGCTCCCAGGCTTTGACAGTGATGAACAAAGCTGCTGTAAATATCTGGGTGCAGGTTTTTGTGTGGACATAGTTTCCAACTCTTTTGGGTAAATACCAAGGAGCACAATTGCTGGGTCACGTGAGAAGAGGATGCTGTTTGTAAAATTGCCAAACTGTCTTCCTAGGCGGCTACACCATTTTACAACCCCCCCAGCAATGAACGAGAGTTCTGTTGCTCCCCACCCTCACCAGCATTTGGTGTTGTCCGTCTTCTGGACTTTGGAAGGCTGTTTTGGCCTCCTCTTAGCTTTTGACGACCTGGGCTGAGTCACTAAACCTTTCTGCCTTTGTTTCCTAGTTTGTGAAACCCAGAAAACAGGAGCTCCTCTCTTACTGCGAGAATTAAATAAAGCAACCTGGTGGGGCGTGCAGGACGGGCCAGTGGATGGAAACACTCAGTAAACATCAGCTCTGACTGCTGATTGGGTTGGCTTTCTGTTCTAAAAACACTTGAGATTCTTGGGTGCGAAATGACTTTAGGTGGAGGGCGGATGCCCCAAAGCTGTTGTTAATACTGAGAGTTGACCCCATGCTGTTCACCGTGCTGAGGACTTCACACTCTGTCTCGTTTGAACACCATGCTGCACTACACCGTAGACGCCAGTACTGTCCTCCATTTTCAGACTGGGAAATGACAGCCCAGGGAGGCTGAGTTGACTTACCCAAGGCCACCCAGCTCAGAAGAAGGAGAGTTTTGTGATACCCAAGTCCAGCACTTAGCCCCTGTGACACCGCCCCCTAACCTGGTCTCCCTGCCGATGTCCCCTTTGTCCTGGAAATTTAGACTCACAGGTTCCAGTCTTCCCAAACCCTTCTCTGTTCAAGCGAGAAGCCAGGCCTACGTGTTAGTACTAATTGCACCCCAAACTCGACATATCAGAACTGTTGCGTTGACGTTCAGGTCACCTGTTTTGTTCCTCTGGCAGCTCAGCTGGTCTCTGCTCCCTGCCTCCCCCTCCTCTGCGTCTGGCTGGTTCCCGCTCGGCCCGTGGGGCGTGGCTCAGACATCGCTTCCTGCATCGAGACTCCTGGGCTAGGTGCCCCGTCTCTCTTAGCACCCCATCTTTCCCTCTGCAGCTCTTATCCCCTGGATGGTGGTTCTGTCTTGCTCCTTGTGAGGCTGAGCCCACGAGTGCAGAGACGCTATGGGTCTTGCTCGCTGTTGTGTGCAGCCCACAAGACACCCCTGGTACCTCACGTGGGCTTTCTGAGTATTCATGGGATGAACGACTGAGTGACCGGGCGTGTGGGGCTGGGGCTGGGCGGCAGCGTTGGGTTGGGCGCATGCTTCCTCCAGGCCCAGCACTGTGGGGTGTGAACAGTGGCAACCCCCTCAGGAGCGCAAGTGGTGTTTGACCTGGGACTGTCCGCCTACATAACTTGAGTCTTATCCCCAGTGTGGTCCTTCCTGTGTTCTTGGGACGCGGCACAGGGTGGGAGAGAGGCCAGGAGGAGCAGGAGAGGACTCGGGTCTCCCTGGCGTTTGCACAGAACTGAGAGGATGCAGGAACGTGGATGTTCTAGACGAGTCACAGGTTGTTTACACGTGGTCCGTGGACAGCTGCCCTATACCTTCCCTCACGACCCTTCTACAAGAGGCTTCTAGAACAAGAGTCACCGTTTCCTGAGCTCCCACCACGCGTTCGATCCTCAGCTGGATGTCCGTTTGCCTCTCCTAACAACTCTGTGAGCGGAACCATCATCATCTTCATTTTTCAGATGAAAGAACAAGCCCGGGAGGCTGCGTTGTGCAAGGTCCCAGAGCGGCAGGTGGCAGAGCTGGCAATCTTTCTCTGGGGCCGCAGCATTGGTGGGAGCCCCTTAGCACGAAGTGGAGGGACAGAGGCTTCTGGCAAGGGGGAGACCCTTTTCCAGAAAACAGTGCGGAAAAGTGAAACATTCACGGAGAGGGCTGCCACATGGCCTCGTCCCTCTGGCGGCCAGAGGGACACTTGCCAAGAATCCTGGGCCCTCTGGATGGCCGCCCTGGCGCTCTCCATCCTCCCAGCCTCTGCTGGACACCACATGCCCCCCAATGTTCCCCTGGGACACCTGCCCTGAGGGCCGTGCGCTTGCCCCACTGGCCCTGTGACCCGTCCTGAGGTTTCCAGCCACGCTCGGTCTCCGAAGCAGCCCGGCTCTCTGGGCAGGCTGGGGCTCTGCAGGGCTCCTGGCAGGAACTCTGGGCCAGACTCCTCCTGGATGTCTCACAAACACCCGTTGCTGTGGCTAAAACACGTAGAAATCATATCTAAGAAGAGAAAACTTTTGCAGGAAAGAAATCGTTAGCAATATTCTTGAACAAACAATTTATATTATACAGTACCTTGATTATAATTATGCAAAAAAGATGGAAAGGAGAAAAAAATTGGAAAGAAGCATTTTGAAATGCTAACAGTGGTTTTGATAATGGGCAATTTATTTTTCTTTCCAATTTTTCCAAATATGTAATATATTTACTTTTTTTTTTAAGATTTTATTTCTCCCAAAGCCCCCCAGTACGTAGTTGTGTATTTTTAGTTGTGGGTCCTTCTATTGTGGCATGTGGGATGCTGCCTCAGCATGGCCTGATGAACGGTGCCATGTCTGCACCCAGGATTCGAACCTGCGAAACCCTGGGCCACCGAAGCTGAGCCAGTGAGCTCGACCACTCGGCCGTGGGGCTGGCCCCTATAGTTACTTCTATAATGATAAGCACATATATTTGAATTCCCCTTTCCCTCTGGGATGGTTTACGTCGTCTTGAGGAGTTAGAAGAGGATGGGTGGCCCAGAGAGGGGCAGCCGTCTCCTGCACTCTCTGGGATTTCGAGTCAGTCTCCTAGCTGCGCTGGTCAGTTTCCTCGTTTGTAAAACAGTAGAACTGTCGGGCTTCCCAGGGTCGGGATGCGCACCAATGGGATAATCCGGGTAACGTTTCTACAAGTCTGGCTCATGGTAAGGGTTAGTTATTGTGATCGCTGGCCGACCTGCTCATGGCTTAGTGGTTCTCAAGAGCATCACTGTCATAATGACCACCAGAGGGCGCGCCTGGCCTGGGTCCGCCGTTCCAGGGGACCAGGGTCCCACCACTGCGCCCTGTCCCGGTGGACGGACGTGTGGCGAAGGCAAATGTGCGCCCCGCTGGCTGAGCTCACGTTTCCAGCCCCAAGCTGAGGACGCCTGCGCTCCAGCTGGAAGCAGCTGACCTCCGCTCCCGGGACGCAGCTGTGCGTCCAGCTTTCCTCTGGAGCCCCTCCAGGATGCGGTAGAGACGGCAGGGGGTGGGTGAGTGGAGCAGACGAGGGGCTGAGGCCCTGGCTCCAGCAGGCCGCAGGGAAAGAGGGTGGGGTCCTGGGCCGGTGAAATTCCTGGCACGTTCACGCAGTGACATGGCTTCATCCTCTGTGAGCTCGCGACGCCACCGTGTCTCCAGCCCTGTCCTCTGCTCTCAGCTCCAGGCTTGCCTGTAATTCGCTCGTCTATCTGACACGTCTACTTGGAGCATTTAATATCCCCCCAAAAAACTTCCTCCCGACTACTAACAACGGCCACAAACTACGACTACAACAGCAACAGAACAAAAACTGAGTCTGCACTCTCAAAGGTCACTCATTTGCTAAACAAATGCTCCTGAGGGCCCGCCCAGGGCCGGAGGGTGGACTAATGTCTGGGGCACAGCAGTGAAGTGATGGTGACAACCCCCTCCTCGTGGGGCGACGGGGACAGAAGCTGAACATTCACAACAGGAAGCTGGTCGTGCTGCTCTCTGTGAGAAAACAGAAACAAGAAAATACCGGGAGTGTCGCGCTGCCTCTGGGTACAGGTTTGAGTAGGGCTACTGTGAAATCATGACTCTGCCAGCAGAGAGCGCATGATGGCAGCGGCTGGCCCCGTGGCTGAGCGGTTCTTGCGCTCTGCTGCCGCGGCCCTGGGTTTCACTGGTTCGGATCCACGTTGAGGCGGCATCCCACATGCCACAACTAGAAGGACCCACAACTAAAATATATACAACTATATACTGGGGGGATTTGGGAAGAAAAAGCAGAAAGAAAGAAAGAAGAAAGATTGCAACAGTTGTTAGGTCAGGTGCCAATCTTTAAAAGAAGAAGGAAAAAGAGCAGGTTGGTGGAGGGACTCAAGACACGCGTGTGTGTGCACGTGCGTGAGTGTACCTGTGTGCGCATGTGCGTGTGTGTGCATGCACGTGTGTGGGTGTGTTCACAAGCGTATGTGTGTGCACGTGCATGAGTATGTGTGCATGAGTTCGCACGTGTGTGTGCACATGTGTGAGTGTACACGTGCATGCGTGTGTGCACACGTGTGTGTGTTGGGGCCTGACAGATGCAGCATGACAGCATTCTATCATCTGAGGCGGACCCTGAGTGTGGAGAAGGATGCACTAGTTGGGTTTGGACCCAGGGTGGGACCCGGGCGCCAGGAGGCAGATTTTGGCTCCCGTGGGGAAGGCCATTTATGGGTGTGACGTCCCAGCGTGCAGTGGGACGCCTGGAGAGGTGAATTGTCTTTCACTGGAGGGATTCCGGCAGCTGACCCTGGCAGGGGTATTGTAGAGAGGATCCTGTCACACAATGGGCCACGAAACCAGGCGACACCGAACTTTCCTCCCCACCCAAGGTTCTAGGAACTGGCAGACAGCTGACATGGGGACCCACCGTGAACGCCTTTGCTGTAACCAGCCTGGTGCCAGGGGGCTCCCAGCGCCTCCGAGGGCTCTTCCTCGGTATCCAGCAGATGCAGGGCTCTCAATTCCTTGATGTCGTGTTGATTCAGAAAGAGTGGAGCAGCTGGATCTGGGGCCGCGGTGGTGAGCTGAACCGGAGCTCTGCTCACACAGGCGTGTTACACGTTTGTTGGCGCAGCCTTGCCTCCTCGTCCCCATCCTGGTTTCCCTCCTCTACCAGACTCACGTCCCCAGGCCGGAGCACACTGGGAGGGGCTGCCACGTCACCTCGAGCTCAGATGACACACACATTCTACTGCGTTTTTTCCCTCTTGATAAGACTTAGCTGCCAATTTCTTAGATTCTCTCTTCGATAAACAACCTATTTGGAAGAGATTTTAAATGTTAACAAAAGTTTTAAGAAAGAAAGTGTGTGTGACTCGGCTGTCCTCAGTCCCAATCCAGTAAGGCCTTGGATTATAGGTCTCAGGCTGCTGTTCAGAGTGCAAGGACCAGCCAGGCCCGGGGTCACCGAGTGGCCTGAAGGCTGTGGAGGGCACGCCTCCCACTCTGCTCAACGCTTCCTTCCTTTCTTCCCCCTTAGCACCTTAGGCCCAGAGACGTGGGACCCCTGCCCTGGGCAAGTCTCACTGCCACCCCGGCCCCTCTGTGCTTTGGGACGCCTTCCTCTAAGTTCTCATGTTCAAGTCCCTCCCTGGTGCCGGGACTGGTGGGGCTGGCGATGCCATGGGGCAGAGCGTCCTGAGGCTCCTGGGCTTGTCCTGAGGCCGTGGCCAGGCCCTGGTTCCAGGGGGACCTGCCTGGCGAGCGGATCACTCCGGGGGCCCACGTGGTTTTTTCCTTCTGTTTTGTTTTGTGTGAGACTGGGCCTCCAGAAAGGACACGCTGATTTGGGATGCGTCGGATTGTTTACACAGACAGGGGCCCCGCGCACCCTGGGGGTGGCCCTGATATCGCCGCCCTGTGTCCCAATCCTCCTCCCCCGGCGGCAGTTTCTAGTGCCCCTGAGACCTTCTGCAGGCCTGGGCCAGAAAGCTTCCACCCCGTTTTAGATGGACGCCACCTGAGGGGCGGGTCTGAGGTCTGAGCTGGGCCTTTCGAGCTCCTGATCCTAAAATGCTGCCGCCCGCTGGCCCTGCAAGGAGGGTTTCATCAAATCTGTGTACGGCAGGCAATTTCAGAAATTGCGTACCTAGATTCTGACTCAGCAAGAGTGCTTTTCAACCCTTCAGGGAAGAAACAGGAAACTCTCAAACGGGACTCCTGCCGTGAGTGAGGCCCAGCCCGCTAAGTCCTAACAGAGACGGTTACTGAGCCGCTGCTTCCGTCAGACTGCGTCAGTGCGTTCACCCACCATTTCAGTTGATTTGTAAAGCGGCCCAATGTGGACTGTGCTGGCATTAATGCCATGTCACAGCTGATGGAGTTGAGGCCACGGCCTCCAGGGGCCTCGCGCTCCGGGCGGGGCAGCAGGAGTCCAGGTGACAGAGCCGGGCGCATCCTCCTCCAGTGGCCATTGAATGGTGCCGTGACGCAATCGTGGCGGCCGCCCTGAGCACTGTGCGCGTTGGTTGAGCTAACACCACAGTCATAGGTGTCACTATGGTACCCGTTTACCTGAGAGGAAACTAAGTCTTGGGAGGTCAGGCAGCCCCTCACCAGCAGGGTGGAGCCGGGATTGGAACCCACGCAGTCGAGTCCAAACTCACATTCTCACCTTTATGTGCAGGGGCTTCTCCTCTTGACAAAGCTCGATCGGGCCACCCTTGAAGTTTGGTTCTATGAGTGAACATAAAATGGAAACAAGAGCCCGCCCTGCCTCCAGCCCCGGAACACTGTGGGCCTGGAAGACTCTCGATTTGTCTCAGGAACCTTCACCGGAGACTGACACAAGTACAGGCCGTTAGCTGAAAAGGCCTCGGAGAGGTGTGCTCCTGGCCCCCAGCCAGCATGGAGTCGTGAGTGCAGGGTCTTGTGACGGCTGTACGGGCCCCATCTGCTCTTTCGATGCCAGGAGGGGCAGGATTGTGTGTGTCGGCAGCTTTCAGTTCTAGAAAGCGCCAGTAACTCTGGACAGCCCTGGATCTTAGGAGCTGTGTTTATTTCCAAACCTTGCAGTGTTTGATGGGACAGCGACAGAGTTGGGTGTGCGGAAGCCGGGCATGAAGTGGCGGCTGAAGGCCGGTCCGCACTGATGCCAGCGGATGGCGTGGGATTCGAGGGTCATTTCCAGTACGATGGTGGGCTTCCTACTCTTGCGTCTCAGACTCCTCGGGGACCCTCCCACAGGCTCTCCGAGTGTCCCCTGAAGTGTGTTCTAAGAGACTCCGGACTTGGTGTTGGCTGAACACGAGGCCGGTGCCCGTCAGGGAGAGAACTCACAGACACAGGAGCGCTGTCGCGTCTCGTATTTGGTGTCCCCCCTGGCATCCGGTCTTTCACCAACGTCCGGTCCCTCGGGGCTTCTAGAGGTTTTATTTCCCAAGGTGAGCGGGTTTGGCCTTATTCCCGGCCATCTCTCCCCAACACCAACGGGGCTCCCCAATGCTTAGCTGTTGTTTTTTCTTCCCCTTACCAATCCGCCCTGTTCCTTAGGAGAGTGAAGCTGGCTTTTAAAAATTACAGTTTCACTCCCCGCTCCGTGGTGTGCCCCTGTCACTCAGTGCTCTGTGCCACTTGCTCTGGACCTGACCTCAGAGTAACCGATGGGTCCTGAGGTTGATGGCTGGGAATAGCAGGAGGGCCCGGGGCTGCCCCCACCGTGGCAGGAACAGCCAGCCTGCCGGGAACTCTGAACAGCAGCTGTGGCTGCACAAACCTGAGAGCAGAGGCTCAAGGTGTCCCGGGGGAACGACACAGAAATGACACACGGTTCCTGGGTTGTCTGGGATCTGATGTCCCGTGAGGCCTGCCACCAGTGGGGCCTGGTCAAGCGAGGTCAGTGGGTGCCCGGAGTCTGTGTGTCTCAAATGATTTGCACTGTCGTGGAGCCAGGGAGAATGCTAAGACCGTACAGTACACGCAGAGAGGCAGCTCGGCAAGAGGAAACACTGAGGCCGGTCAGGTGTGAGTGGTCGTGGGGCTGCTAGGGGGTTACAGCAATAAGTAGGATGATCCCAGACTTTAGCTTTGCATCTCCTTATTCTTTCCCCCTTTGAACAGTTTAGGGAACTCACAGAGGCTGAGGTCTCCATGGAGCTGGTGATGCTTTAGTAAAAGAATTGCAAACTCACGATACCCACCAGGGCCAAGGAGGCCACAGCGGAGTGAAGCAGGCCCAGTGTGGGACAACAGGGAGTGGTGGAGACTGCGGTAAATTGGAGAACCCTGTCCACGCAAGAACTATCACAAAATCAAATTCAGACTACCAGCCACCAGTTTCCCACAGCAGACCAAAGTGGTGCATCTAACCTTGTCTCAGACTGCTAAGTAGAGGGACTTATTATTAAACCTTATTCTGCTTAATGTGAAAAAGAAAGACAAAAAACTAGATTCAGTAAAATTGCTTTGCGTGTGTCTACTGTTGCCCTTTCCCTTCGTGGAAATTCGTTCTTCTGGATGCCAAGAACTGCGGAGCTTTTCCGGTTGAGCAGCCGCTGAAACGGTCGGCTCGTGTTTCAGAGCCAAGTAGTTTGAGAAATTCCAGGGTTGTCCCTTCAAGCACCAGACTCCCTCTTGGCACCCCGGGACGAGGCTGTGGGGTGGGGTCTGCGCTGCCGGCCCCCGCGCTCTGAGGGCCGCGCCCGGGGAGGGCAGGGCAGGGGGTCTGTCCGCGCTCCTGTGTGAGGTACTGCTCTGCCCGGTGCTGTGGAGCTGGCAGACGGCTACAGTGACCGCTGCTGAGCAGTCGTGTTCTGCATATGGAAATTTCTGCCCCGTCCTGGTTCCTGGTTTTCCGGGTGCAGCATGGAGGAGGGGAACGGGCAACGACCTGAGAGACCTGGGTTCAAATCCCAGACTGAAATCCTAGCGGTTGTGAAACCATTGGCAAGTCGGTCAACTTCTCTTCTCCTCCTGTACTCCGGGTGACAGTGCCCTGTGAGGGTGACTAAGTGCCAGTGGAACTCCTGGCACCCCCCAGAGCCCAACAGGCGTGTTCTCCTCTCCCCCACCCCACGCCATTTTGTTTTTTGCTGCCATGTGGGTCCATTTTTCCAATATTCATCATTAGCATCTCTTCTTTCCTCCCCCATGTGCAGAATCTCCAGAAATGTTATCGGAGCCACCATTTGAGAGGGACCTTAACTCACTTAGTCTAACCTCTCATTTTAGAGCTGAGCAAGATGAAGCCCAGAGAGTTCCAGTAACTTGGCTGAGACCACACAGCTAAGGTGGTAGTCACAGTTGATCGAGATTTCCAGGTCTCCTAACACTGGATCTAGATCTAATTTGGTTTATTCTTTCATTCTTTCAAGCATTCAGTCATCTAACACTCTGTTGAGACATGTCAGGCACTGTCCTGAGCACAGGGGAATGCTGGATGAGCCCATCCCAGCGGGAAGGGCATGGCTGCCTCTGGGGATAGGAGGGCATGTGCCCCGCTCCACGATGCCCACGAGGGCGCCCTGCCCGCCTGTGCTTGCATCTAAGCCTAGCCCTGCCTCCTTGGGAAAGCAGCCGGGGGCACGTAGCCTCTGGGCCAGCCTGGGAGGAGCAAACCTGGGTCGAAGGAGGTGAATGTGCCATTCGGGGACCTGCCTGTGTTTTCACCTTCTTTAGCAATCAAAGTAGTCAAAATCCACTTTTACTGCAAAAAATATGACTGATCCCTTGTTTGAAAGTGCTTTCTAATTTTGAAAAGTGCTTTTCCCTCTGGAGTTTGTAGGGTCCAACAGCTGTGTTGGATGAATAACCCGTTTATCATTTATATCAAGGACTGCCCATGTCAGAAAGCTCTGTTTCTTGAGAAATAAAGAGAATACGAGATTAGTTCTCATCTGAGACCACCGGCAACTGTCCCAGCATGGCAGTCAACACCCACCACCCGCCCATCCTTCAGCACAGCAGTTACAGGAGGATAAAGACCCCGAGGGACAGCCCGGAGGCCCCGGCGGGAAAAGCGATGCTGGCCTCCTGGGGTGACGCCTCCACCTCTGCGGATCCTGGGCCTGAGCACAGTTTGACGGTGGGCCCCACCTCTCTGGACTCGACCCTGACTTCCCGCGAGTGCCGAGGATCCCGAACGACCCCGTAACCAACATCGGTGCTGTTCGTTCTTAGCCAGCGCTCTGTGCGCACCAGGCTTCCCTCCTGCGGGTTGGGCTCGTGTGCAGACGAGTGACAAGAGTGCACACTCAGGCTCCGCAGGGGCGACTGCAGGGGAGGGTGGCAGGGAGGCGGCCCCTGGAGGAAGCTGTGCTCCGTGGGGGAGCTGGGGTTTATGGTCCCGGCTCAGCCTGCTTGCTTCCCTTCACACCACCCTGTCTTCACTCTCGCGGATGCTCTTTTGTTTCACACGGGTGCGTCTGATTTGCAGAAAGACGTGGAATTATATAAGCTGGTCATTTAGCAGGAGGTGTTGTCGGGGGGGAAACGGGCTCATTCTAAGGAGATCCCTACCCAACATTGTAAAGAAACAGAAAACTGTGGAGCACGTCCTGAGGGGCAAAGAAGGATCTCTTGTCCAAAACTTCAAAAGCACAAAACAAAAAATTGATAAACTTAATTATATAAAAATTAAGGATTTCTATTCAACGAACAACATGATAGACAATTTTTTTTTGAGGAAGATCAGCCCTGAGCTAACATCTGCTGCCAATCCTCCTCTTTTTGCTGAGGAAGACTGGCCCTGAGCTAACATCTGTCCCCATCTTCCTCTAGTTTATACGTGGGATGTCTACCACAGCATGGCTTGACAAGCGGTGCCATGTCCACACCCAGGATCTGAACAGGTGAACCCCGGGCCACTGAAGTGGAACATGAGAACTTAACCACTGCGCCACCAGGCCGGCCCCATGATAGACAATTTTAACAGATACACAAAGGATTGGAAAATTCTGTTGCAATGTCCCAAGCCAACAAGGGTCGACTCTCATTCTAGAATATAGAAGGAACTCACAAAAATCAATAAAAAAATATAGAAACCCTGTTAAATAAAAGGGCAGAGAATTTGAAAGACAGTTTTCAGAAGAGGAGTCCCAGAAGGATTAACACACATATGAAAACATACTTATGTCACTAATAAATCAGTGATCAGTAATGTTTAATTGGCAGGTAGATGCCAATCAAACAACACTTGGGTGTCACTTTACACATGTTAGATGAAAATCAGAAATCTAGGTGACACCCAGTGTCGGGGGGCAGGTAGAGCTGCACGGTCCTCCTGTGGGGGCGCCACCTGGCGCTATGCAGCTGGGTTAAATACACAGGCCCTGTGACGCAGAGACCGCCCGTAGGTGAGCACCCACAGGAACTCTCCCGTGGGCCCTGGAGGAGGCTGGAGGACACCGCTGTGGAGGGCAGAGGCGGCGGGGGAGGAGGTAAGAGCCACAGGACCCTTGGACACGCGCAGGTAGGGCAGTGGACGGACTCGCGCACGGAGACTGGGAGGGACTTCAAAATGCTGCCTGAGTGGAAAACAGACAGATGAAACAAATTAAGATAGTTGGGAGGGGCCAGGACTGGGGATGAAAGGAAACGGACAGCCAGGCCGAACCTCCGAGGGTGCATCGTCCTCACCTGGGCCCGCAGAGGGTGACAGGTCGTGACAGAGGGCGGGGCGGGGGTGGGGGGAGCGGGCAACGCACACCCCCCACCTAGCTTGAGCTGGATGCCTGACACTCTGCAGTTGCTTAATGTTTCATGAATGACTGAATAAAAGTCTGACTGATGGCGTCATCCAGGATTTCCCCAGTCCCCCGATGTCACTCTCCTGGGGATCCACAGCTGCCTCGGCCCTGGGGAGGAGGTGGACGCATCCTACCCATTCTAACTACGACTTTTCTACTAAAAAATAAAATGCCAAATTGCCTGCCTAGAAGACACGGTTAATTTGTTTGGTCCTAAGGGAGACATATATAAAGGCTGACGCTGGACCAGGTGTCTCCCCACCGTCTGGCAGTTTATTGGCACAAATTCTTACATAACATTTGGTATAATGTATTGTCGCCGCGTTTTATTCACTCTCGGAAAGTCAGTCTTGCTCACAACGGCACTTGACTCCTCTCAGTAAGGGCCAGCCAAGGAGTTCTCTGCAGCCGAACCTCAGATTCACGCCCAGTTTTCTGCATTTGATGGGTCAACTCCTTCAGCATCAGGGGAGATGTGGTGATGAGCGCACAGCCCATACGCAGCACAGGAATTTACCTGTTGCTGCTTCATCTGTTCTCTTCTGCTTCCGTGTCTTTCTCCTCTCTCTTCCTTAATCTTCTTGACGTTTGTCCCAGTTTTACCTTCCTATTGGCCTAAATCAGGTTTCCCAGCCTCGGTAGTTTGGGCCCGATGTTTGTGTGGGGCCGTCGCCTGCACTGTCGGGTGTGGAGCAGCATCCCCGGCCTCGACCCACAGCTGCCAGTGCCCCCCAGTCTCCAGACACTGCCCGCTGTCTCCTGGGTGC
Organism: Equus przewalskii; assembly: GCF_037783145.1. Lineage (NCBI taxonomy): Eukaryota > Metazoa > Chordata > Mammalia > Perissodactyla > Equidae > Equus > Equus przewalskii. Next base: position 85,407,262 of record NC_091835.1, read on the forward strand.
AGAATCGCCCTGGTTGGAGCCGCTGGCCTAGACAACGAACTTGGGACACATCTGAATTTCTGTACAAACCTATCGTAGAAATGGCCTTGCTTGTTTCCAGGATACAAGACCCAAAATCCCACCTGCTGCTCCGTGAGAGAAGTGTCCCAAACTAGGAGCTCAGAGGAGATCATGCCGGGTGACCGTCTGGCCACATCTACCCAAGGAGAAAGGAGGACTTGGGCCCATTTTCTGAATTAATTCAGAAACAAAATGAAACAGAAACTGAGCCTCCAGTCTGAGGGAACCGAGTCATCAGGGCAAACACGGTTTCTGTGCCGTTTTCCTGGGCGGTGGCTTCAGTGTCCTGTGCCATCAGCAGAGGGAGGGTCTGGGGGAGGTGCCTGCCACTGGGGTCGTGTCTCCGAAGCTTTGCCAGTGGGTTGGGGTCCTCCTTCTGGGTTTTCGAGATTGCACTCGGAGGACAATCCTGGTATTCTTGAATTGCGTCTTTCGACTCAGTGGCCATTTCAGCAGAAAAGACTGTCCTCAAAATCAGGGTTCTTCGAACTAAGAGAAACAGAAAGCGTGCAAAACGATGGGGGATCCTTCTGAGATGGTTGGACGAGGTAAAGCGAGGGGAGTCCTTGGGCATGACTATTATACCACGTGCCCCAGAAGACGCCGCTGCTCACGTGGATGGCAACCCTGGAGAGGCCCGTGCAGGGGATCGGATCCTGATGCGGCTCTTGCTGAGGAGTTTTTATAGCTGAGTTACTGTTCCTAACGACCTCACCCAGGACCAGCCGTGGGGAGATGAGGTGTCCTGGGGGGTGCTCCAGAACCAGGGCCGCGAGTCCTCCACAGTTACCGTGGAAAGAACACAGCAATCGATTTTTGTCAGCTCCACGTTTTGACTGAGGGGGTGATACACGTGGTGGGTCAGAGAGGAATTCGCCGCCTGTGACGAGGCCTGGGACCCTGTGGGGAGTGAAGGGAGGATGAAAAACGCTGGAGAGAGGGAAGACATGGGCGACGTTGGGAGCATGTGAGAGAGAACAAGAAGAAGCCAAAAGAGAAATGGAAGCTTCCTGAAGGAAAGAGGATGGAAGCCTGGAGGGCACGGCGTCCTGACTGGGGCAGAGGGAGAAGTCTTTATCTCTGCAGTTGGGGGTGAATCCACAGGGGCTTCAGTCCCCTCACGTCCTCCATCCCCCAGGGCTGCTGGCGCTCCAGCCTTTGCATACAAACTCCCTCACAACGGCTATGGGACGGTGCAGAGAAGGGCCCATTTCACAGATGAGAGTATGAGATTCAGAGGACGGGCCATTCAAGTTCATAAAGCCACCTGGAGGGAGTAACTTGTAGGCCAGTTTTGTTGTCATTCCGTGACACCACACGGCAGAGGACACGGGCATCTGGAAGGTTCTCCCTGGAGGGCAGGGAGAGGGCAGCAGGGCCTGGCCTCACTGCACTCTGTGACATTCAATGCAGGGCTGAGTCCTGTTCTTGGAATGGAATGGGCCAGAAAGACGAGGCCCCCAGGCCATGTGACCATTCATGGGGTAGGGGCGTGGGGTGGAACTTTCCAGAGCTCAGGAGAAAATGGGCTGGTAGGTGATGAAATCAGGCCCCTGAGAAGAAGTCATTTTGTTTTTGCAACTTTGGCCTGTGTTGGGTAAAAACTCATTTTAGAACGAACAGAGAATTTCTTCATCTTATCCAGGCGTTTGCTGGCTGGAGCTTGCAGCTGAATTCAACCACCTGGGCTCAGTGAATGAGTCATTATTCAGTTTTCATTCAAGGAGGAAATGGAGGCCGCCTAAGATTGTGATGAAATATTGAGGAAACTAAATAATTCTCTGCACAAAGGTGCGTAAGGGATGGATAGAAGCAGAGAGAAATGGACATGCTCTCAGTCCTCCACAAAATATATGATTCCATTTGTGCATAATCTGTCTCCTTGGATTTGGGAAAAAAATTGGTTATATTTCAAAAGTAGCTAAGTAGAAACTTATTTGAATTTGAGCCGTGGATAGAGCCAAGGAGCAAACAGGGACATTAGGAGGCTGTGACGGGGGCGGTGGGGGTCCCGCCTCTCGGCCGTGTTCACTGATCAGTCTCTGCCCAGGGCTCCAGGAACATCGGGGCCTTCCCAGGGGCTAGCACTATGGAGCAACAGGACGACTATTGGTGTGTACATTTCTCTTAATATGATTTCCCTTGAGTCCTTTGAGAGAAGCCAGTTAAAGTAAATGTAGCTGCTGCCATGCAGCTGGGTGGCCTGGCGGGATGTGACATCTTGCTAATGGTAACTCTGCACATTGGGAGGAGCTAGGGAGGGAAGGGGGGTCCTGCCACCTGTCTTCTGTCACAAAGGTGAGGAGGAGCCAGGCAGGGCTCCGAGGTGGAGCCCGCCCTCCCGTGCGAATGCACAAAGGCGCAGGTGGACTCATGCAGGGAGGACTGGAGGGGCCTTGAGGCTGGACAGACTGAGGCACAGCTCCCTTGGGACATCCCCAGAGTTCTGCGCACATTGCTGGCAGACTCGGGGCCTTACAGATGTGTGGCACAGAGAGGGAGCGCTGGAGAGGGTGGGCTCCTGCATCAGACAAGCCTGGGTTTGGATCCAGCCCTGCCCCTTCCTGGCCACGTGGTTTTAGTCACATTACCCTGCTTCTTCAAAGCCTGTCTCCTCCATCTTTAAGATGGATTGGCTAGTGTGTGAGCTCACAGGATTCCCGTGAGGATTGGCGAGGTCACGCATGGAGCACCCAGCGAGTGGATGCTCTCAGGGTTATTTTATTCCTGGAGCCATGCGGACTCAAGCTTCATCATTTGACAGAAACAGTGAGAGCAACACTCATGGGACATGGCCTTTCAGACAAGCTGGGAGCCCCAGGAACAGCCCCCCAGGAGCTCCTTGGAGGGAGCCAGTCAGCGTCCCATCCCCACCGTGCAGTCCTGGACCCCTCAACCTTCCAGCTCTGATTTCCTATCCTGGCCCAAACACCCCGCAGACACAGAACTGGTCCCACGTGGTGACACGGTTGGGATTTTGCTTTAGGTGTTTACTTACAGGTTTGAGCCTTGCTATCCTTTGGTTCTGTAGTGTTTGGTTGTTCAGGTCCATGTCTCTTGGCTTCAGTTTCCCCCCACGTTCACGACCAAAGAAAGGATGCAGAAATCACTGCCTGTGGCTGCTAGGGTGAGTGGGGTACTGTTGACTCCCACACCCTCCTCCATGCTCCTGCATCCTCCTCTGCCCTCCTGCACCCTCCCAAACCCTCCTCAACCCTGCCGCATCCTCCCGCATTCTCCCACAGAGTGGCTGGAAGGTGTCAGGCGGGTCTGTAAACATCCTTGATTGTTCTGTTGGAGGCTTTCCCATGCCTCCTACCACGAAAACCACGGCCAGAAGTGAGCAGTAGATCTGCCAAGAGAGAATATTATCACTCAGAGGTGGGACAGGTCAGCGTCACCAGAGACCAGGGCGAACAGAGGGTGAGGGAATAAAGGGCAGAGGGACGAGAAGTCCTGGAAGTCGGAAAGGAGACTGAGAGGGATGAAGCTTTCAGACGCCGAGCAGGCTCAGGAATTAGGAAGTGATGATCGTTTAGAAAGTGGGAGTGAAATGGTCAGAAAGCCTCCAAAGAAGAGGCGTAATGAAGGAGCGGCGTTTGAGGTGTTATGCGATCCGTTGCCCTGTCTTTATAAGTGAAGAAAGGAAGAAAACAAGTGCTCGAAGTAGGGAATCCTTTGTCTCCCTAGCGGCAAAACCGGGGGGTTGGACCGTGATCTACTGGCCCTCTCCAAGGCCGACAGCCTGTGAACTTATAAGTCATTTACGCGTATTGTTAAGACCCCTTATTTGGTTAGGATGCACCCATGTGGTCCGCGTAATTTCCCTGAAAGCCACATGGTGAGGGATGGCGTGAATGCGCTTGGTTTTCCCAGTTCTCAAAAAGTCAGGATCATAATGCCTTTCAGAGTCTTCGGTAGCTTATACAGTGTGACAGTCTCTTAGAAACTGGCCAGCCCCCAGGTACGTCCGGAACTAATGCTAAACTTTGGGAAGTAAGGAGCCGGGCTAGAACCAGGTCCTGGAACTTTCTGGCATTCCTTTGGGTGATCCCTCCATCGGCTCGTCGTTAAATTCTATGATATCTGTTTCCTTGGTGTCCAGGTTTTCCACTAAATACAGCACATCAGGGGACACCTGGGGGCCAGCCGCCACGTTGACGCCACTGGTCTCTGAGGACGTCTCTGTGTCTATTAAAAGAGCCAGCTCAGGGCCCATGGGCTCTGGCTGCAGGCTCTCCGGCAGGCTCCACCTCTTCAGGAGCTGCTCCTTCTCGCCAGCAGCTTCCTCAGAGGCAAACTCGGGGATGTTTCTCTCAGCTCTGGCTGAAACAGCCTGGGGACTGGGGCCTCCAGGAGGCGTCCCCTTCTCTGAGGAGGACAGGGACTGTCCCACAGGGTCCTCCTGCTGCCCTGGCCCGCTTGGCTGAACCCCCGTGAAGTCAGAGCTCCTGATGGAGGTGGTGGAGTCGTGGTGGTGGCCCTCGGCCATGGGCCCTGGCACGGCGACCAGGACCTCAGGGACCGGGGGCATCTTGGTGGGGGAGGGCCTCACCGTGGACTGCGGGGTCAGGCTCTGTGCGGTGCTAGTCCCGCTGGTCTCCCCGATGGTGGGCAGTTCCCCCAGGCTGCAGCGCAGCTTGGGGCTCCCCTCTGGGGAGCAGGATTGCTTCCGGGTGGCTGGGCTGCGGTGGCGGCTTCTGGAGGGCATGTCCAGCAGGTCCCGGGTTGGGCTGAGGTCGCTGGGGGGGAGGAACATGGAGCTGTCGCTGGCCTGCCTCCCGTAGCGCGTCCTCTGGGGACTGGAGGGGTGCTCGTGGGTACTCAGGAACCTCTTGACTCTCCTGATGACTGAGCGGCGGTGGCCCGGCTTCTCGTAGTCCCAGAGCCACTCCTCACTGGGAATGGCGGACCCCGACAGCCTGAAACACAAGGACCTCATGAAGGCGGGCGGCTCTGGCCGACTCTGGGGTGGATCAGAGTTAAGGACCTGTTTGCTGTTTCCGTATTCCAGACTTGGAAACGGGGTGTGAGGGGCATGTGACTTGAGATAGTTGAGCAGAATTTCTCAAACTTTTTGGTCACAGGACCTTCTAAACTCTTAAAAATTACTGAGTTCCCAAAGCGATGTGTTCATGTGGGTTATAGCCATTTCTCTCCACCCTATTAGAAGTGATGACTGAGGAATATGAAAACACAAGGACGTGCAGGCCGCATTCCATTAACTGCTAAGTGATGACATCACCACGTAGCCTGGAGCCTCTGCACGACCCCACCGTGCACTCAGAAAGATGAGAGGGGAAAAAGGCGAATGGCGTTCTAGTGCGCTTACAAAAATAGTTTGACCTTAAGGACTTGGTCCTTGGGGTCTTAGATTTGGAAGATCTACAAGGGCCCCCAGACCACACTTGAGAATCAGTGATCTAGAGGCTTGGATGTTTGAAAAAAAAGTATAGTATGTCTTCTTTCTCCCTTATTACAGGTGAACTAAGGTTGTGGTTTCCCAGGACACACAAAATCCCCCAAAATGATGGATCATCGCTAAATTCAAGACAGCGGGAATAACAGCTGATGTTTCCTGCCGAGGCCCCTCCCACACATCATTTTCTCTCGTTATCACAGTAATCGTGTGAGCTGGTGTTATTATTGTCCACAGTTTACGGATGAGGAAACTGAGGCCTGGAGAGATTCAACAAGGCTGTGCATCCAGAGAGGCCACACCCAGAGCTCAGACTCCAGAGCGTTTGTTCTCAGTCCCTTCCACGTAAAGTGCTACGGTGGCGTCAGTGACGTGCTGGAGTCGGGATGCACGGCGGGTAAAGGATGGCCCTGCCCGAGGTACCACAGTCGGCCCTGGTCCACGCTCTGCACTCCTATCTGCTCACTTAGGGTTAAGGAGGAGGAAACGGGGCCCTGTGGAGAGTCACCCCCGTGGGGGTGGCGTGCTCTTGCGTGTGCTGGACTCCCCTTGTGATTACGTTTGTTGGATTTGCCATTGCTAGGAATTTCTTGTTGAATTTTCAACATTTAAGACACAAAACAAATAATCCTACCATTTTTAATCTTTCCCTTCAAGGCTGAAATAAAAGGGATCACTGGGCTGACGGTAGGAGCTACTGAGTGTGAGGCCTCCTCCTGCCTCAGACGGCACGGTCTCCACTCTCTCGCTCTGTGGGGTCACAGTCTGAACGAGGAACTACCCAGAGCCTGGCCTCCAACCACGAGCGCTCGCGCTGGCTCCAGGAGCAGGCGGGAGCGGCCGTCCTGGTCCAGTGTTCGCACTGATGACCACGGCGACAGGACGCTTTAACCAAGCAGGTGCATTGCATGTGACGTGAGGGAAAAGCCGGGACAGCATAAAAGCTGGGACTGGAAATGGCAGAGTAAGCAGCCAAAGAAAACGTTGTTCCTCGTGTTTATGAATAAAAGACGGATGACTGAGACGACTAACTGGCTAAATGTCCGGGACAGCATCCAGTTACAACCTGGTGCTCGTACCCTAAGGCCCCAGCAGTGCCCTTGGCCGCCACACAGCCTCCTGGCCACCTCCACGGGGCCCGGCTCGGGTTCCATCACACCGACGTGAGGAACGCAGACGCCGGCCCCAGCGGCCTCAGTGACCCTGGCGGTGGATCCCTCAGGTTGGGTCTCCATCACACTTCAGGAATCCATTTAGGGCTGGAGGACACTGGAGGACCCTTAGGGGAGCACCTGTGTGTCCTCGAGTCCAAGGTGGAACTGGCCATCTCTCTGGAGGACAGGCCTCTGTTCTCCATTTGGGATCCTGACTTGTTATTTGGGATTTGTTTTCCTAAGTTGCTTCTAAACCACACAACCTTGTAAGAATGACAAAATCTTCCAGGAAAACATGTCGGTATTATTATTACTTCAAAACTTCACAAACCCTAAGGAAAAACTGTGTGCCCTGACACAGTGGAAATGGACATTCGGGGGGAACGAGAGGTTTAAGGCCTGGGGCCACCAGCTAGAGAAAAACAGACCGATTGTAAAGAGCAAACTGCAACAAGGCCAGTGTTCCTGCTAATGTTCTCCTGATCCACCATGTGACACGGGGCAGGGCTGCCCAAGAGACCCTCTTGCACCTTCCTGCCTCTGGAGACTGCCGTGTGGACGAGTGAGATTTACCCACGTGCCCAACTAAATTTATTGAGCACCTGCCGTGAACACATTTGTTACATGAAGTACTGTATGACGTAATTTAAAAGGAGGGAGAAGACAGGTACATAAATAGATACATTTGGGGCAAAGTTTTGAGCTGGCCTTTGACACTGAGTAGGACTCGGATAGGCAGGAGGCACAGAGAATTCCAGGTGGAGAAGTGACCTGAGCAAAGAAGGCAGCAGGGAGTTGAGCGTGTTTGTGAGGAACGGGAAATACTCGAGTCTGTGTGAAACACGCGGACTGGCGCTGGGCGTGAAGCTGGGAGGTGGCCCTGGCTGTGTTAGGAAGCATCTTGCGTCCCGGACAGAGGGATTCGGGGCTCCTCCCAGGGCCAGAGGGCGGCTGGGATGGTCTTTGCGGATGGAGAGTGTGATGCAGTGTCTGCTGGGAGCCCTGTCCCAGCTGGAAAAGGTCCATGGAAAGCAACATTGATGGTGCCGTCCTCCAGAAATGCTTTGGATAGAAACGTGACTTGAGACTTTCTGCGCCGCGAGTCAGGAAGTGGGTCTTTGGAAGAACCCTGGGTGGTCTGTGGTCTGGGGGCGCTTCCATGAACCTCACAGTGAAGCGATGAAGGAAGCCCCCAGGTCTTTATCAAAGGGCAGTGCGAACCCTCCGCGGGACGAACCTAATGAGCTTTCTTCCGGATGTTTCCATGATGGACGGTTCATTGCCAACGCGCAATGCCACCTGCCTCCTCTGATGGTCATGTTCTCAATATGACTGCAGAAACTGTGGTTTAAGAACGAAATGGTTTAAAGTACAGACCGTGCAGAACAGAACACTTGAGAGGATTCTTTGTTTCCCAGTTAGGCGTGCGTGTGCCCGTTAGGTCCTTTTAGGCTCTCTGCTCCTCCTCATTTGATTTTTAAAGTGTACCCTTGGTATAGGGTCAGTACAACCCCAAGGCCCAAATACGATACCTCTTCACGAGCCCCCACACACTTACAGCAGAAACATTATATGCTGAAATGTAAGTGCTCTCATTATCCTGCTGTATATTCGGGGAGGTCAGCTAAAAAGCCTCGGTCTTATTTTCTGGAATTCCCTTGGACTGAGAGAGGCGGGTAATTAGAGACGGGAGGACATTCATGGAAAGTGCCATGCAGCCATTAGTGTCCAGAGAGGGAATTTGAGAATTGCCTCTGTGGTAAGGAAAGTGATTTATTTTGGGAGCTCGCAGAGCCAGGATTGCTGTGGCCCAGGCTGACGTTAACTAACTGTGTGACCTAAGGAGACCCACTTAACCTCTCTGTGACTTAGCATCATACTTGGCAAACTGGTGACAAGTCTCTCTTCCTCTGCCTGCCTTGCAGGTTGGGAGTTCAAAAGAGCACTATGCGTGGACCAGCTTTGAAGAGCAGAAGATATGAAAAGGACTCTGTAGATGACCGGCAAACGTTCAGAGATGGTTTCCAAATCATCGTGGGCTTCTTGCACATGGTTGGCAGAAATGATTGTGTCAGCCTGGAGGTCACTGCTGTTTCTCCTTCAGGTGTCCTTTAGACAATGTTGTCACACCTCAGAGCTGCCACCTAACAATGAGCACCTCAGAAGGGGTGACTGTGACGGCCGTTTGATGGTGAGCCTCGGGCAGCGTGCAAACGGAGAGGAGCGTAAGGATGAGAGGAAGCTGGATTACTCCGAGGGAGGGAAGACCAGGCCGGTCCGGGGTACCTGCCCTGACCTTGTGTCTCAGTACTGTGCTTCGTGCCATTTGCAGACACTGCCCAATCCCGCAGTGTACGTTTATTACACAGTATAAACTGTCCTACAGAAATATAGAAAAAGCGAGAATGAGAAAGCCATGCCATGTACTGGGCCACTTTCGAGAGGGAGGAGGAAGGCAGGCTGTGGGCAGAGAACACGCTATGTGAAGCCATCAGGCCGCTTGGTTCCAGCTGAGTCTAGAAGGAAGGAGAGCTTGCATCATTTCTACAGGTCAGACTGCTGTCAGGATTGGGATGTGTTCTTTTTTAATCCTGAGTGTTAAAAAAAACCCAACACCCCAAGTTTTCAAAATATCTATTGAGCACCTACAAACCACCAGCCCCACAATCTCCCTTGCCGATGATGTGTCCGAGGGCACGCGCAGCGGAGGTTCAGGGAAGGACTCTGCAAGAGATAGATGCTCGGGCGCCCCGGGGTGCAGGAGGGCCCTGCTCGCCTCCTGGGCCATAACAGAGGCAGGAGACAGGACAGGCCGACTTTCCTGGGGTCGGAAAGACCAAAACAGCTCTGAGGATGTGGAAGATTTAATGCCTTTTTTTTTTTTTTTTTTGCAAAGCAATGCCCTCCTCCCTGGGGCGATCAGGTAAACACAGAGCTTCGAAAGGCTGAAGGATAAAACTGGATGACATTCGCCTGCCTTCCTCTGGTCCACGTCTAATGTGGTATTTTGACAATTTAAATTAAAATAATAAGAGGTCATCTTAACAGATCTGAAATGAGGAATTTAGAGAAACAATATTTAATATGACGAGTTCTATTTCTCACGTCAGATTTGTTGTTTTCTAATTGCTGGTGCGCTCAAACTCAGGCAGCTGCCTGCAAGGGGCGATCATTTGCCTGAAAATCTATGGGGCAGAGGCACGTGGGGAGGAGCATTTATTCCCAGGCAAAGAAAAATGTGCTCTTCAAACCCATTAGAGGTGGATGCTGTTATTTTTAACCTCCTGAACTGCAGAATTGCCGTCAAAGCTGCAGCCAGGATTTACAAGACGGGCTCCGTGGCCTCCTGCTGAGCTTGGGGTGCGGGCCCTCTGCTCCTTTTCTGGAGACAGTTGCTGGTAGGGAGCCCCGTGGGGGTGTGCAGCCCAGAGAGCTGTGCGCAGAGCTGCCCACTCTCCTGCTGCCTCGGTGGCCTCTCTGCTGCTTTGGACCAAGGATTACGGCAAATCTGTTAAGGGACAGGCAGTCCAGCCTCATGCTCACTCTGGTTGTTCTCCCCCGGCCTCTGCTGGCTGACGCGCAAAGAAACTGTGGCCCACAGCGGGGTCCACGTAAGCCCCGCCTTTCAAGGCTGCTGTATTCTATGGGAGTTTTGCTGGAAAAGGAAGTTAAGCCTTCTCGACCTCTCACACCACGTGGTTTAGAAGGTGAAAATCAGGGCCCGTGGTGACGCACTTGGCACATGAAAGAACCCTGAGCAAGTTCTGAAAGTCTAAATTAATGCGCATTTGTCTCCCAGGGGCTCCCTCTGTCCGTCCTTTCTGGTCCATTAACTGAAAATCAATGTTCCAAGAATACATTTTTGTTGACGTTAGTGATTCAGAATTTGAGATATTTTTGGTAATTTATAGCATGAGCACGAAACAGTGTATATCAGACTGCGTATTTTCCTGTCAAGCTAAAATATTTGAATATCGTTGGCTAAAACACCTTACTGAAGAAAACATCAATCTAGAAGTATATTAAACCACACCTTAATAAAGAGTTTGCTTGCTAAAAATACCAATTTTGGTGTCTTTGAAGCAATATCACTGAGAATACTTCTGACCTGCCATATAATCCTAAAAGCTCTGTGCACATTGAATACACATACGTATAAATGCAGAAAAAGCAATGGCATTATTGCTATATATTCTTAGAACTTTTGGACTGAAGATAGATGAGTCAAAGTCAGTATTTCTGGCTAAGTGGTTGTAGTTTCACAGTGAAAACAGATCTTAAATAAATTCCTCACTCCAGTCAGCAGTTTCAGGTCCACAGGCCTGAAGCCTGCTCTCAGATGAGCAGGACAGTCGAGCGAGCCCAGCAGCGACTGCCTCTCTCCTCCAGAACGTGGAGCCCCTCAGCTGTTGCGATGGGTACCGTGTTAGGGTTTTCCCAAAGCCTTTAAAAGAGTATTCCCTCTTTACTGTGGCTGTTTTGATTTCCAAGAGAGGATTAAAGGCAATTATGAGACTTCAGTCTTTAATTTCCATGTGTACCATTCCTGAGAGACTTAAAAATTTGTGCTAGTGGATTACACCAAGTATTTAAGAATTAAGACTTTTGGAGTGCCTCCTGATGGAATAACGTGAAGACAAGCATTCTCTCTCAAGCTGGCTGTGGTCGGCTGGGCCTGAACCTTATTTTTTGTTTATTTGTTTTGAAAGGAAATTTCCTTTCAGCGATGCTGGCTGAGGTTAGCCCTTTAGGTTGATCTGGTGAACGGAGGCTCATGGAGCACGAGGGTTAGCCTGGTCTCATCGCAGGGCCTCGGCCTGTTTTCCTGTTGTGGGTCTTACGGGGAAATCTTCTTTTGGCTGCTTGCAGGCATTTTCTTAATCTTGGTTAATAGTGTCTCCGTGGTGAAGTTAATGAAAAGATGCCTTAATTGAAAATGGCAGCTCAGAAGTGTTCCACATCACGACAAAAAAATGACCTGATCGGGTCCAACTGAACCATCTCAGGAGTGATAACGGGAAGATGTTTTCATCGCTCAGGTACTTCTTAGGGTGCTTTTGTAAGTGGAAGTTACTGGCCACACAATCGTTAACGGTATCTATTAACTGTTAAAGACAGAGGTACCTATGAAAGCTTTTCTATTTCGAGTGTTCAGTTCAGATTTTCAACTGGCCTTTTTTCATTCAAAGGGGTCCGTCTGAGGTCAATTTTTAACATGCCCCTCACAAAGATTGGGAGACGGAACTTCAGCTCTCATTTGGTGTTAGAAAATATGAAATACAGTTTTAAAACAGAAGCTTCTTGGTCTCAGATTGGACAGAGGAAGATGGGCCTTGTTCATTAAAATGTCCTTTGGATGAAGAAGTGATGCTGATTGGATGGGGTTCCTACATCACTGGGGTGCAGACATGATGACCATTGGATGGGGTGAGGACGCTGGTCCTGCTTCACTGGCTGCACACTCTCGGGCTCCCCTCGCCCCTTAGCACGTGGCCCCTCAGCTCTGCCCTCCCGCTCAGGCTCGGAGGCTCCCTCCGCTGACAGTGCCAGCCCCTGCCTCCCCACGCCTTCTCTAGGGCCTTTCCAGGACCTTGCTCTCGTACCCCCGCCCCCCGCCCCCTGGCTCCTGGGTCTTCCCTCTCCCCAGCGGGCTCCTTTCACTCAGCTTCTTTTCCTTCCTTTTCCAGAGCAAGCAGAGTTATCAATTTGTTTATTACATTTTGCTTCATTTTATAAAAGTGAGGTGGCTTACAAAAATATATACAATGCAATAATATGTAAAATTAGGCTAATATATAGAGCTAGAACAAGGAACGATAACAAGATGAGACCAACAGACACAGTACCTAGACATATATGCCCCAAAATCCCACAGACTTATAAAGGTGGGCTGCAAATTTGGTTTTCAGCTCTCAGCTGACAAAATGAAAAGGAGATCATCATCAACTGTAAAATTCACAGTCTGTAAGATAAACAGAGTAACAGCTGCCCAGAAGAGGCAAAGCTTTGTTTTTTCCCACCGATGTCTGAGACGGATTTTTTCCCATGGGTCCTCTGATAAAGGGACGCTACATCATAGAGTGACTAAGTACCAGAGGGAGTCGTAATGGATCTGTCCAGACAAGACCGGGACGTGATAACACATCCAGTAGAGACAGTTAAAGCAACTCCGAGGCGGGTACAGGGTGGAGGACAGCAGGTTCCCCTTTCCCGTTAAACATGCTCGAGGCGTGCCCATCCTAAAACGTTGTAAAACAGGTAAAAACTATGCCATTCCCCTCAGTTCCAGGTCTCCTACTGGATACTGTCTGCTGTCTCCTCCCCTGAGTCCAGACTTCTCAAAAAAGTACTCCATGGAGAGTCAATGAATTGAGGAATTGTGAGTTTTTCGTTTTTTCAGGCATGAAAGGGGTGCTGTGGTTATATTTGCTTCACACCAATCCCGTGGCGGGAGGGGAAGTGTGGGTGGGAGAATTCGTGAACGAGACTGGCCGTGATGATAGCTGAAGCGGGTGATGGTAGGTGAGGTTTGTCTGAGTTTGTTCTCTACTTTTGTATCTGCTTGAACTTTTCCATAATGAAACTATTTTCAAACATTGTTTCCACGGGCAGTCTGGATCTCCTTCATGCCCCAAGCACTCCTCAACTTACTGCCCCAACACTCTCACCTGAGTCTCCAGTGACCGTAGTTGCAAACCCGTATGGTGTTTTCCAGACTTTATGTTGAAACTTGCCCCTTGGCCTCTAGGACAGGCCGTCGTCTCGGTCCTCCTGCCTTTGCACTGCCCACTCCTTCTCTGACGCTTCCAGGGACTCCTGTTCCTCTGCCGGCCTTTAGGTGGTTGTACTCTACCCCATGCACTTGACCCTGTTCCCAGGTGCTCCACCCACTCCTGTGGCTTGAAACACCCTGTACTGACAAGAGTCAAATGCACCCCCTTCCTGGAAGCTGTCTCTGCGCTGTCTGCCTGCTGGCCATCTCCATGTGCTTGCCCACAGATGCCTCAAATTCGACGCACGCAAAAGGGGGCTCACACGGTTTCCTTGGAGCAGCTCCTACCTCCTCCTTCACCCTTGGCTCGTCACCTTCACCCAGTCACCCTCAACTCCTCCTTCCTTGAACTGTCCCTTCGGCCATCTCCACTGTCTCCATCTCTTGTAAGGCACCCTAGTTCAGGCCCTTATCCTCTCCTGTCTAAACTCCACCAAGAGCTGCCAGCTGGTCTCTCCAGCTCAGGGCTCACCCCAGCCATCCATCTTTCAGCAGCTGCTGGGCAGACCTGTCTAAAACACGGAGGTGACCACGTCACTTAAGAGCCTTGGAAGAAGGCTGAGGCTGTTTACCCAGACTGTCAAACCCTCCGTCGCCTGCCCTTACCTCCTTCCCAGATCCATTTCTTGGCTCTTCTGCTTTGCATATCAAATTGTTGCCCGAAGTACACGAGCACTCCGTTCTGTCTTTGCTCATACTGGCCAGTTACCCTCTGCTAAATGCCTCTGCTCCCGTGTGTGTGTTAGCTCTGAATTCATTCTGAGAGATGCGTATTAGACGTCCCAACTCCAAGAAGCCTCTCTGACTCACCAGGCTGGGGGAAGCGCATCTTCACTGCGTTCCCAGAAGACCGAGCATTTCTCTATCGCTGCATTTACCGCCTGAATTACAACGTGTCTCCTCATTGTGTCTGAGTTGAAGAGGTGGTCTTGTTGGTTGGTTTTTGCCTCTCCCTAGCGTCTGGCATAGAACCTTCCATACAGGGGCCCTGAACGAACTTTACCTGAATAAATGAATGAGTGCATCCCATGTACGAAGATACGAGGGAAAACATGGTATTTTAAATTTGTGCTTGAGATTAAAAAGGGGAAACACTTACTTTATTTCAGTAATGTGTATTTGGTAAATGCATAGAAAATAGGGCAATATTTTGAACATGTTTCTGAATATAGAGAACAAAGGAATTGTCTCCAAGGAGTTCCCTTTTTGTGGAAATGAGTAGTGTGCTGAATGTGAAAGGGAATATGAAGCTGAGTAATTTTCCGTCTTGCCCTTGGACGGGACTTTTGCCCAGTTATCGAAGGGCATTACTTTGATTGTAGAATTTCTGGGTCATGGGAATTGTGATTACAAACCTGAAACGTTGATATGAAAAGAAAGGAGATTTGATTTCTGAATGCTGGGAACATACACCTTCCATAGAATAAGAAAATAAAAACCTTACTCCTCCAGGAAATTTGATTTCTGAATGCTGGGAACATACACCTTCCACAGAATAAGAAAATAAAAACCTCACTCCTCCAGGAAGGGATTTTATTTGCTCATCAAGCAGCAAACACTTTCCTGAAATGTTTGCATCCACGCTACGTTGATGCCCGGTCTTCACCTCAATGCGACGAGCTCAGTGGCTCAGTCATCGTCGACAACCCACCTGTGCTGTGCTAGTCCTTTCTTCCCCGTCCCCTTTTCCCTGGGCCTCAGTCAGATGCCTCACGTGCTATTGACTCGTATTTGGTGAGTAAACAATTAAATGCTTAGGGCATTATCTTTTACGATTTTAGAGGACTTCTATCGTTTTGACAGTAAACCATTCTCCCTTCTCCTGGTAATAACACCCTGGTTGTTCTTGAGACATCACCTATTGCATAAGGTTGTTTGGGGCTGACCACACCCTTTGGTCCAAAGATGGAAACGTGAACCAGCCTTGGCTAATCAAAATATTGTCTCCCTGTCGACAGTGATTGGCTCAGGAATGGGCGTGTTAGCCAAGTCCAGCCAATCATAGCCAATCCAGTACTTTAGGATTAAGAGTTGGAAAAGAGATGCGCTCTTTCCACAGGATTTGCTGGGGAGATAGGCTGTACTCCAGGAGCTGCTGGCTGCCATCTTGCCATTTTGCCCTCAGGTGGGGAGAGCTTGAACTGAGGTCACCTCCCGTGGAGGGAAGAGCAGAACTGAGAGGTGGAGCAGGCAAGGCTGAGGCCTGCTTACCTCTGAGCCTCTGGATCCAGCCGCACCCAGAGCTGGCTGGTCTCCAGACGTGACCCAAGGAACCCTTTTTTGCTTAAGTTTGTTTGAGTTTGGTTTTCTTTCACAGGCAACCATATAGCCCAGTCATGGAACGAAGAGACACTAATGGATCCAGGAGGGCGTTCCTGGGGACACTGGCTTCCAGAGCCTGGTGTCCTGAACTGGGAGGCTCCCCTGCAATGTCTTCATTCTTGCAGAAAACCAAGATCGACTGGGCTTCTGCCTGCTGGTTTCTTTGGTCAGTTGGTCCTAGCAGAGTCCAGTTACCATCCCACAACTTCCCCTAACAGACTCTGGCCTCGCCAGTCCCTGTCCTCATCATGCTGGTAAACAGGCCATCCTAACAGAGGAGTGTCTCCAACAGCCAATGACTTTTTGCTGCATTCTTAAATACCATATCTTCTGGTTTTCTCCCAAGCATTGTATTTTCTGTCCCAAATTTCCCAGGTTAATTCAATATGAAAAATAGCTTAGATTCGTTTCATCTTTCTTTGCCTCAGTTTGACATCCACCAGTAAGAGACCTGAACCAGTGGATGATAATAATCCTCTATAGCTACAACCAGAGTGTTCTTATATTTACATCTCCTTTAATCTTCCCAATAAGTATTTGAGGTAGGTATTTTCTCCCACGTCTTGTAAATCCCTAATTCTGCGTTTCTATATTTACAAATAGGAGAAATATATAATACCTTCTAAAGAACATGGACACTTACAAAAGAATGTAAAATTAGGACAATTAGGTTGAATACGTAGATCAAGATAAAACTCTTGAGACAAAAAAACATCATCTTAACCATGATGCAAAACCAGCTCAACGGACACTGGAAATGGAGAGCGAGTAGCACACGCGGGCTCAGGGGACCACCACAGTGACCCCGGACCCTGTCAGGGGAGCTGGTCTCCTTTTACAAGTCAGATCTTCAAATGCTCTGCCTTAAGCAACGACGGGAGTGGAGGGGAAGTTAAAGCATCTTTAATTATCTAAAAACAAACTCACAGAAAAACATCTCCTCTTAATTTTCAAAATTGAGCAGGTTGCCGACATCCATGAAAGCATCCGTGAGAGGCCGAGAGGAGCAGACGGCAGGGACTCCCCATTGGTGGAGACTGAGCGGCCGGCGGGGGAGGGAGGAGCCTGGAAGAGCCGCGGGAGGCCCAGGCCGCGTGGGCTCCGGAAGGAGCAAGGCCACCTTCTCCAAGGCCCACCTGAGGGCCACATGACCGTTTCCTGGCTCCTAAACCCTGAACTTCCATGTCCAGGCATCCTTCTCCTTGGGTCTTGAAGGTCTTTCAGCCTCAGAGGGCCCCTCGGAGGAGGAATGCCCCAAACCATTATTTATGAGCATCAGGGGACGCTCGGCTAAGAGTAAAGCCTTATAAGAATAGGATTGAAGCTAGGTATCCTGACGGCGTGTTAGAGACCACACGCCCCAAATGGAGTCGCTTATGCTGAGCCCCCCGTCACCAGACAGAGAGTTAATGACAGTTCAGCTCTGCCAGACGTGGAGTCTTGAACCAGCCCATCAGGAACTGCCGGTCAGACTAGTGAGGGGACCAGCCTGACAGACCCCACCGTCCCTTAAAGGAGAGGGACCTTGAAATAACCAACCGCCTTTTGCTAGAAGGACTTCCTTGTCCCCACTCCCCTCTGCCTGTAGGCATCCTTCTTTCTGCACAGCTCCTCGGAGATCCTTCCTACAGCCAGACGAGACGCCGCCCGATTCGCAAGTTGTCCAATAAAGCCAGTAAGAGATTTAAAATTAGCTCAGTCAAATGCTGGTTTTTAACAGGGAAGGAGGAGGCAGGATACCATGGGAGGAGGGGAGGGGCGGTCATGGTGGGGTTGCTACAGGACACCGCGCTTCACACACCTGCTCAGAGCTGGCCTCAGGGACGCAAGCTGTAGTTTTGCCAAAAGTTGCAGAAAAAATTCTGCAAAAGTTTTCCCTTTTTCTACAGTTTTTCGGAGGAGTTCTTACTTTTCTAAATTCGTCCACATTCTTCTCTTTAAGTTGCTTGGAAACGGAGGCGTCTGCCTTCAGCACGTTCCCCCACAGTCACACATTTCTCCAAAACCCAGTACATGATCAGATTTAATGAACTATTTGAGAACTGCGCACAAGTCACTTCAGGCCTCAGCCCGTTTATTTAAGACTCACAGCACAGAGGGACAGATCGTTATGTCAAAACCACTGACTGACTTGTATCCTAAACATCGTTAGACTGAATTATAATATCAGAGAAAACTTTGGATAAAATTTATCTCATTCCTCAAGACTCGCTTATCTCAAAGTAGTCTAACACAGTGCTGCACATGGTGGATGCTCAATAAATACTTGTTCAAGGTACATTTAGGGGGCTGGCCCTGCGGCTGAGTGGTTAAGTTCTCATGCTCCACTTTGGTGGCCTGTGGTTCACTGGTTTGGATCCTGGGCGGGGACCTACACACCGATCATCAAGCCATGCTGTGGCAGTGTCCCACATAGAAGAACTAGAAGGACTTACAACTAGAATATATAACTCTGTACTGGGGTTTTGGGGAGAAAAACAAAAAAAAGGGGAAGATTGGCAACAGAGGTTAGCTCAGGGCCAATCTTCCTCACCAAAAAAAAAAGGACATTTAATTATGATAGTCATAATTAAATAATAAGCAACCACATAATTAAACTACTCTTCAAATTGGAAGTAAAAAAAGAGTATAGTTTCATGACTGCTGGAAAGTTTGTCATGCTATAAAAGCGAAGCAAAGTGCAAATTACCCCAAAACACACACATGCACACACGCACCATATTTAAACTAGAAACTACAGTCTATTTACTAACCCTATTGGGCATATTAATTACATCTGAAATTTTGAAAAGGCTACCATTATAAGATATTAATAATTGAGAGTTATGAAAGTGACTTCAAGACGAGGGCATACAAAGATCAGAACAGTAACCTAGTTATTTTCTGAATGTTGGTGATTTAAAAAAAAGCACTCACCCCATTTGGACTGTGGACCCCAGAAACGAGGGTATGCAGTAGTCGGCAGCCGCCAGTGTGTAAGGTGGGCGAGCGGCAGAGTCGTCCCAGTAAATGTCCCTCTTCATCTTGGGTAAGCTCATGTGCATTTCGTCCACAGCCAGAAGAGAGACCTGCAGTCAGCGTCACACGGTTAGAAGGACTGAGACGTGACTGTGGGAGAAAGAGAACCTGTCCTGGTGGTTCGGAGGGTCTGCAGGGGGCGGGAAGGGTCCGAATGAGTGACTGCACGAACGTCTGTGGTTTGTGTCTGCTGCACCGGGGCCGCGGCAGACCGCGGTACGGGCCGTCTACCGCACAGGAAGACGTGGCAATGGGCGTGCGCGGGCGGTCAAACTGTCCCCACTTGGTTCGTCAGGCCACACGCTCCAGAGGCGAGCTGCCTCTCACCTGGAGGCAGGAGAGCACCTTGCTCTTTACTCAAAATGATTGTGTTGCTGACAGCAACCTCACGATCCCAGACGTCACAGGAAGGTGCAGATTCTCACTGCCCGTTCTGCTGATCCCATAGACACATGTACACTTGACATCACTGCTCATGTGCCCTGAGTTTTTGTGTGTTCGTTTTGGGAAGTCTAGTAACAAACCTGTCCTGCTCGGGACTACAGAGGTCTGTCCTCTTGACTCTGAGAAACGGACACAGGAATAAATTATTATCCTCTGGGAATCCAGTTTCCACAGAGAGTGAGGGGCCTAAGTGTTATGCTTTCTCTAACAGACTGACAGCATGATTGTCGGAGGAGGTCGTCCAGCGGACGTGACCGCTGGTTGACCGCCCCCAGCTGGACCCTGGCAATGGGAGACTCCCCACCCCTCCCCTGTCCTTGGAATATACGTCGGCCCACTGTCCCCACAGTGGAAACCAGGTTCAAGGACACAGCCCCGTGAGAGTAAGACACTGCAGAGACCATCTGGATGGCACGTGTGACTGAGTCCCATGAAGGTCTCTGCATAAACTTTTAAGATTCTGGCAGGTAGGCATGGACATCTACTTGTCTTGTGGTAACTCAAGATGAGCCTCATGAGCAAGTTCCTCAGCATGCTACACCGGTCACCTGCCCGTCTGGAGGGGTCTGCCTCTTTCTTGGGTCTCTCCCTGCCTCTGTGTGCGGAGACCCGTTTGCTAACCAGTAGTGGTCTAGAGTGAAAGGTCTGAACCCGTTTAAGAGCTGAGTAAAGGCTTGAAACAAACAGACGAGTTGAAAGCCTTTTGCTCAGTCTGTGGTTCTTGGGGAAGGGAGTGGTCTGGGGAGAGTCCTGCCCCAAATGGAAATTCTCTCATGCCGGTTCTTTGAGAAAAAGCTCTCTGCAATAACACTTCATGTAAGGGCCCAGGGGCCCATGGGGGCGATTCAGGCAGATTTGAGACGCAGACCAGTGGTTGGCTACGCTCACCATGTCCAGCTGCCAGACGTCTGACTGCAGGGACCTGCGTGACATGAGTTTGGGACTCACGTTGGATTGTGTCTGGCTGCCATTTTATGTCACTGTCAACCTCTCTGGGTGGTAATAGAAAGCAGATTAAAGAGTGAGTTGAAATATTATTCCGAATTGAGATGGAGACCAGCCCTGGGGGTCAGTGGTTAAGATCTGGCACTCTCACTGCCACAGCCCTGGTTCATGCCCTTGTCAGGGAACCACAACACCCATCTGTTGGCTGTCACACTGGCAGCTGGGTGTGGCTGCGATGCTGACAGCTCTGCCAGGGGTATTTCAAATTCCAGCAGGGTCACCCGTGGTGCACAGGTTTCAGTGGAGCTTCCAGACTAAGACAGACCAGGAAGAAGGAACTGACCACCCACTTCCGAAAAAACTGGCCATGAAAACCCTGTGAATAATGGAGCATTGTCTGATATGGCGCTGGAAGGGGAGAGGATGGCACAGACAGACCGGGCAGGGGTCCCTCTGCTGTCCACAGGGTCGCTAGGAGTCAGAATCCACTCCACGGTACTAACAGAAACAAAAGCTGAGATGCAAGAGGCTGTGTAAAGCTAATAAAGAAACTTACACAGAAAACTGGCTTGAAATTCTATTTAAAAGGGACTAAATTTCAGTGGAACTGAGATCCAGGAGCCGTGAGTTTCCCAAAGGACCTGAGACAACATACTGAACAGCCAAAGCTCTTTGTGGCTAAAGCTCTGAGTTTCAGGGGCAGCGTTCAGAGTCCGTTTAGACTTGAAACATCACAAGTGATTTACTGTTAATGTTTGTGAAGGAAAGAAAAGCTCCTCTAACCTGCAGATTTCTGTCAATGCACCAGTTAGTTTCAAAATCATCGTCATCTTCTCCAAAAGGGTTGATGAGCTGCTCAGCCACCTGCGGAGGAGAACATGGAACAGA
Organism: Equus przewalskii; assembly: GCF_037783145.1. NCBI lineage: Eukaryota > Metazoa > Chordata > Mammalia > Perissodactyla > Equidae > Equus > Equus przewalskii. The sequence continues at coordinate 85,428,284 of NC_091835.1, forward strand.
TCGTCACGATGCTTGTGAAGACTAGAATGGAGGTGGAGACGACGCCTGTTTCACGCTCTGCTTCCTTCTGTCGCTTTCATAGCGTGACGCGGGAGGGGGTGGATGTGTGTGATTTTTCATCGGGCTCCGATGAGAAAAACTTACAAGTATATAAAGTAAAGGCACCATTGATTCGTTAAGTTTCTAGATTCTGAAACCATTTGGTAGAAGACCTACCTACTTATTTTTTAGGATTTAAGTCTAACCACTTAGAGCAATGGTTCTCAACTTTGGCTGAACATCAGAATCACCTGGGGAGTTTTAAAAAACCCTGATGGCTGGGTCCCTCCCCCCGGGGTTCTGATTTGGTGGATGTGAGGTTGAGCCCAGGCCTCAGAATCGGGTAAGGCTCCAGGAGCTCCTGGTGCGTGGCCCGGGCGGAGGACCATGACTTGGAGAAGTGAATCTCCGTCATCTCAGGGCCAGCGCTGCGCAGAGCCGGGCCTCCATCAGCCGGCACCAGCAAGGCCCCGTCACATCCTCTGCTGCACGCTTCAAGGACTGTCTACACGTTTTTGCCTGGAGTTTTCCTTAAATTAAACGGGCCACTGGATGGGCCCTGAAAATATTTTTGTTACATCCAGAATTTCCTTTCACGGGATCAGTCCTGCGTATTGATTTAGAGTCCACGTTCAGACACCAAAACGACACCTGTGTTTCTGAATTGACTATTTCACCAGAATTTCCTTTACTCTCTTGGAGGCTCCATTTCCAGAAAATAACCGAGTAATATACTGTTCATAAGGTCAAGACCGTTTTTCTACACTTTGCAAAGATTTCTACACATAAGAATGGTCTAGACAGAACAGCTGTCAGAAATGCAGACACAGTCCATTGGGCGGGAGAACTCACTTCTTTAGGACTCCCTATCTCTTAATGGAGCTAAGGTTGTCTTTTTATATTTTGCCTTTAAAATATTTTGTAAAGGAAAAGGATGTTAACATTTCGGAGAGGGTGTCAGAGGCAGGAACTGCTCACTGTTCCCTACTGGCTGGCGGAACTCCTTGCATGGTCACAAAGCGAAGAATAAAAGCTCAGCGCATCTCAAAGGAAGGAATAAAAGGCCAGGATGGTTGACATTTGGGCCAATTGTGGTGACTTTGTGTTCATAAAAGTAGAGTCTGCTTTTTCTCTAACGGGAGATGAGAGTCTATTATTCTCTCTTGCTCTTTCTCTGTCTTAAACAGTAAAAGGAATTAAGAACCACTGCCATTGGGTGAAAACGTTTTTGCCATTGGTAAAGGACATGCCTTTACTCTTTGGAGCATAATTTGAAATGACAACACATTTATTTTTCCTAGTTAAGACTCAAACCAATGAAACTGAAGGCATCTGCAGGGAAAATGCTGCCACAAACTGGATGCCCTTGACATCATGGTGCACGGCAGCACATGGCCGTTCCGAAGGTCAAACATTTGAAAATCCTATTTTATTCAAGTCATCTTCAAAACGTCATTAGATTTCAATTAACTTAATGTAGCCATCGATTTTTTTCCCCATCACACACTTCTCCTTGGGAAGTTCACAACAGAGATGGACGAATCAGCGCTCTGTTATTTACACGTACATCTGGGGGGTGGGATAGGAGGGGGAGGGTTGGTGGTGGGAACAAATACGTTCTACATTGGTGACTGGACAAGTCCACCTCACTGTTCTGACCTGTCTTTAACTTCCTGGCAAACCAAATGTCGTCATTAATCCCCATGTTTCTGGTTTTGATTCTCATGAATTCTTCTCTGAGTCTTGGTTCTGGTTTTGAAAATGGGATGCATTTAACGGGGTGGGACAGCTAGGGGATTTCAGGAAAGCACAGCTGACCATTTACAGAGTTGAGCAGAGCCAAGATAATAATACAGCATTAATGCTCAAGGCCACTACGCCAGGCTTCTTATTGACCCTCTTGCTCTGCCGAGTTGCTCCCCGTGGTATAAAATATCAATGCAGGTACAGTTCTTACTTTAATTATATTATTGTAATCCTAAGCGGAGCACATCCAGGCTCAAAACAGTCAATAGCCATAAAAGAGTAGCCTTGTAACGTCTTTGCACACACGAGCCTCTTCAGGCCTCCTGCAGGACAGTACTCACCACGTCCCTGTCACTCTAACCCCTGCTGACAAGCAATAACAACTCTGAGCTATTAATTGTTAAGTCTACCTTTGACTGACTCACGAGTGAGTGACTCAGTAAAGGATCAGTGTGCAGAGTGTGGAACAGGACAGGGACTGCCGAGCGAGTCTCAGGCACCGAGACTGTCGCCTACCTTGAGCCACCCTGCGTAGAAGAAGAACTGGAGGAGCGTGAAGACCGGAACGTACAGATCTAAGTCATGCCCCGCGTAGCCTTTGGTGGGGTCCAGAAACTGGCGTCCAATCAGGCACGCAAAGAAGAAGGTGTAGACGGCCAGAGTGACAACCTGGCCGAGAGAGAAACCCGAGGGAGAGCACAGATGGCTGCCCAAGCAAGCAGGAGCCAAGGTGGGCCAACCGAAACAGAAATCACGTGCATAGGATCCCTTACCTGGGTGTAGACCAGCGGGATCCCGACCCAGTCATAGCCGAATAAGAGGCTGCACCAGGAGCGATAGCGGTTCATTTCCTGAGCCAGAAACAGACAGAATACGATTTACTAAAATGATGGGTGTGGGAATAAATATTTACCAGGATTCAGAATGTGGCCATGGCTTTACGACTATGTCTGCAAAGCAATGGTACCGACTTCGCAAGGCCAGTAAATTGGTTCTGAGGCCGCTCCAAAAGGAAAATTCTGAAAACGACAAGCAGTGAGCGTCACTCAAGAATGTACAGAAAGGAAGAGTACAGTTGGACATTTAAAAAAATATACTAAATCAGGGCTTTATAGAAATGTCCCCTACTCTATTGAATCTATAATTTCCAACATGTATATTGGCCCAAAGTGTTGATGGGAAGGCAGTGGTTAATATTTGAAATGTCACGTCTAACCATTTTGGTAAAACACATGGAGAGCAAATTATTTTTTTGTTTCTCCATCTCTTGAAAGCATACTTACAATAGATCTTAGAAAAAATAAGTAAATACATCCTAATCCTCCCCCTGCCCCCCCCCCCCCCCCGCCACATACGCAAATGAGGATGCTTATATCGACAGAAGATCCATCTCTGTTTGGAGCAGGAAGGACCGGGATCCATTGATTTTTTTTTTCTCTGCTGCACATAAGTTATTATCTAAGACCAGGGAGATGGGCTCACACTAATTTGGGAGCTATCTTTAAATCATTCACTCCTTTTAGCCTAATCCAGGCAGGAGACTGTCGTAGCACAGATCTGTCTAGCCCTGACAGAAATTTGTTTCTCAGATGAATTCAGGGTTATTTCATTGAATAAAAATACAATTTTGTTTCCTGGAACATCTGAAAAGGCTTAACCTCAGGATATTACAATTTTGGAAATTGACTGCAGGGGTTTATTTCTACTCCAGATTTTATTCTAGGGTCCTGGAGCCAGGATGGCAAATATGCCGCATGGGCACCAATTCTTCAGAGCCCTCGGCAGACATCACTAATCGATCAAGGGGTAGTTTGTGCAGAGTCTAATTGTGTTTAAACCAGAGCTTCCAAGCAGCCACTCTCAATCAATCTAGTTAGACCCCCGTACCATCTCTGTCCTGCGTTTGAGGGTTCTGACACTAGCCCAGTCTTTCCAGCTCCTTTGGAACCAGAATAGAACAAGGCAGACTTGTCCTGGTCCGATCTGTTACGTCCAGGTCCCTCCTGGTCTCTGATGAGCATCCTTTACTGGCGGTTTATGAACTACTTACCGTCATCAGTGACTGCAGATCAACACTGTCTCTGATTCTGCCTTCCTTCCGGGCTTTAGCTGCGAGATTTCCAAACCAGATGAACGGAACCCAGTATTTCAGATGAGGAGATTTGAGGTGGTCGAATAATTTTCTTTCGTCTGCTGTCATAAAACCTTCCCACAAAATAAAAGTATCCAGGTTATACAGACTTAGTTTAGCATGAATATGTTACCATAAATATTCAGTGTCTACCATGTGAGCGTATAGAGGGGAGATATTAAAGAAACATAAAATAGAGGTTCCTGTCTCAGGCAGTTTATACTCGTGTTAGAGATAAGGAATGTGTACAGCTGGGCACACACACACGTGTACATGCGTGTGCACACAAGTTTTACATCAATATATGAGGCGATGCATGTTGGCGATCCCTAAGAGAGACGGCCAGGAGGAAGTAAGACAACATTAAATGTGGACTGGAACGTCTGGGGAAGGTTTCTTCTTTAGCTTTGGGTTGATTCATCTGAAATCGGGAACAAGAATACTTAGAATTATTAGGATGGAAAGAATAAAAGGTGATAACGCTCACAAAGCACTTAGCATCTTCTGGAACATGTGAGTCACGTGGCTTCTCCTGACGCTTCCTGCAAGCCCCAATCCACCAGCACCTCCTCTGTGACGCCTTCCTGGATCCCGTTCCTCTCCTCCCCAGGACTTCTCCCCTTCAAGCCCCTGCAAGGGGCTGTCCCGGCTCTTAGTGTAGTGATGTCATCCACAGGTCTCCCCTGCTAAGACCCTTTGGAAGGGCAACGAGTGTCTCATCTTCATGGTCCTCATCTTGCATGCTCTAAAATTGCTGCTTCAGTCGAGTCTGTGTGTGTGTGTGACACCGTTTGCCTGAGCTCGCAGCCACCTCTCCGAGCCTCAGTTTCTCCTGGGAAGAGAGATGACAACATCTCCTGCACAGAGCTGTGGTGGGAGGACCTGAGGTAAGGAGTGTGTCTGGGGAGGTGAACACGACGCTCCGCAGAGGCACAGCCCTCCAAGAGCGTCAGGACACAATGTACCACGTGAAACCTCAGCCCACACCCTGCCTTCCGGCCCCCACGTCAATGGAGGAAGAGATCTGAGCAATAGGAGAGGAGGAATGAGGTAGTGGGCTTGTTTAATAAACATTTATTGAATGTCTACTGTGTCCAGGGTTTGTTCACAGGAAGATGCACATAAAAAGCTTCCAGTTTACACTCGACCTTTTGTTTTTTAAAAAATTTCATTGAGTCATTCAAATGGTACAAAAAGCCAAAAGGGCCAAAGGAATATTAATGGAGAAACTAAGTCTCATTTTCTCAGCCACATAGTGTCCCTCCTGAAGGAAATCACCACGACCATTTATCGTGTATCTTTCCAGAGAAATAGCACGTATTTTCATACAGGCCTAATTTTTAAAGACACAAATGGTTTTGTACTCCATACGTATCTGCCATTTGCCTCCATTTTTCTGTTATATATTTTACAATATATAATTAGAGAGAGAACAGCATCATTTTTTAATGGCTGCGTACTAGTTAATTGTACACAATATTTTATTTCACTAGTCCTCTTCTGAATAGATATTTAAGTGTTTTTAATTTCTTGCTATTAAGAATTATGCTGTAATGACTATCCTGGTACTTACCCCTTGACTTTTTATCTTAAATGGACCTTTAAATGCTAATTACGACTTAGTATCCATGTTTTCTGAACGAAAGCCTCCTCCTAAGACCGATTTTTGTTAGCTATTACTTTTGAGTTACTTTTGTCTCAGAAATGCAATCCTCTGCTTATGAAATTCTGATAACACATTCAGATGAGAATCAACTCTTGCCCTAACGTAACCCAGTTTATGTCCTTAACCACCTGTACTCAGTTTAGGAATCTGGTTGTCCTTTAAAGCGCCTTCCTCCTGACCATGTGGACTGGGTCCTGGTTAGGAAGCGTTGCCGGAACAGAAAAGAAGTCAGAGGAGAGGTGGGACATGCTCGCTCTGAGAGTCACCAATTCACAGAGCTCCAGAGTCACGTAGATCTTGACACGACCCAGGCCAGTGCTTTTGAGAACAGGGTCCACAGATCACGGGCATCGGAATCCTCTGTGAAACCCATGAAACACTGAGAGAGCTGGGCCCCACCCTCACCTACCGGTCGGACTTGGTAGGGCGGGAGATCTCCATATGGGTCTGCACGTTAGTCTCACGTAGGTACTGTTAGAAAATGCTAACACCCGGGCCTCATCCCAGGGAATCTGATTCACTCGGTCTAGAGGGAGGTCTGGGCATCGTTCTTTTAAATCTTCCTGGGTGACTTGATGGAATTGGGTCCAGGCAGTTGCATGTTTACCAAACTCTGCAGGAAATTCTGACATTCAGCAATGTTTGAAAATCACTGCCCTGCTGGACGAAAATTCTGTTTATTCAGTATTTGAAATAAACAGCGTAACAACCACAGAGCCAATGTCTACCAACAGACTAGTTTTAGATAATACTCAGGTTATTTTTATTAGCTTAGAAGGGTTCTGCCCATGCCGGGAGAATTGGACTCTCTGGAGTCAAAAATAAAGATAAGCCTGATAATTCTCTTATTTCTCCGTGCATCTCAAAGTTGTTGATGATCCAGATAATCTTTTTTTTTTTTTAAGACTTTCAGACCATGATTAAGTCTTATTACAAGAAGTTAATAGATAAACTTGACCCGTCTCTGCTTTATGCTTACACTCGGCCTGCAGCCATTCACTCTTTACCTGGAAGCCCATTTGCAGACATTTCCTATCAATTGTCCGACAGCTATATTCTTGCGCAGTTTTCAAAAGTGACCCCATTTAGGTACTGGCTGCAATCTCTCTCATTTGGCCAAAGAACCACTTTACCTCTGGTTATTTTTTATTCAGGGGTATGGATCAAATTGTGCTGCCAAGTCGTTTCTTGGCTTCTTAGCGGAAAGCGAGTGTGCAGAGTGAGGGCGTGTTGAGTGCAGACCCCAAAGCAGGAGACTCCCCATGTAGCACACCCACTGACCGGAAGGGGGCCTGGGGCGTGAGGAAAGCTGCTGATCTTAAATTTTCAGCCCAAATTTACCGAGTCCTTCGCTAGGTGCTGTGAAAGAGGAACGATGAACCAGACATAATGTGTCCTCCAAGTTCGTACGGGCAGAATAATTTTTGTTACTCCCTGCAGGATGAATATCTCATCCACGGTCACCTCATCTTCGGAAACTGAGTTATCGGTCGATTGGAAAATCTCTAGATTGTTGGTCAAATCAGCTCAAAGAACATTTGTGATGAAATGGGGAGTTATCCTCATCTGCGCTTCAGGCCATTTTAACCAGACACCCGCGACCTTTTCCAGAGTGTGGTCATTACCCTCGTCTCTAAGGCGATGTCAACCGCAGGGGCTGGTTTGCCGGTTTGGCAGCACTGTCAGCTGGCCGGTCCTCTCACTCCCTCTCTCCTCACATGTCTGTCCTGGTGCCAGGCTCCTCCGTCCTCTCCACAACCTTGACCTTGCTGCTTCCTCTTGCCCTTGCGTCTGCCTAGAGTTTCTCTTGCTCTCTTTTCCTTCGGGCTTTCTGGCTAGTTCAGCTCTGCTCAGCAATTTTCATAGTGCTTGTCACAAAGAACCCTCCTTACTATTTCAAATCGGAGTAAAAAAATTACATATGTATGCATACACATACGTATATATATTTGTATTTACTTGTGACTTGAGTCATGGGTTTTTTGTTTTGGTTTTGGTGAGGAAGATTGGCCCTGAGCTAACATCTGTGCCAGTCTTCCTCTACTTTGTATGTGGGATGCTGCCACTGCATGGCTTGATGCACAGTGTGTGGGTTCGCACCTGGGATCTGAACGTGCAAACCCTGGGCCGCCGAAGTGGAACATGTGAACTTAACCACTGCACCTTTGGGCAGGCCAGAATTGTGGTTTGACAGAATAGGATGTGGTACTTCAAGGCAAAATTTTATTGCCCTCAAGCCAAAGGATGAGTCAAGTCCATTGATAAACAATGTTCCGGTTATCACAGGTTTTGTCAGCCTGCAGCTGCTCTCCTTTCCTGGGTTGAAGCTGAGGCAGACAGCGTTTCCTTTAAAGCAGAGTGTGCCAAGGAGGCTGTTAGCAAAAGAGCTAAAAGCTCTGCATCTGGAAGGCGGGATGGGGTTGTTGCCAGTTCTTTCTGGAAGAGAAAGTTGTGCACTCAGCATCTAAGCCCTTCTCAGAGATGACTTTTTCAGGAAGATTGCAAAGTGCCTGGCTCATTTTCATCTCTGTATTTTCCAAATGAATGGAACCAAGCCACCAGATTCAACTACAGCTGTCCTTTATTTTAATGGTTGTTGATGTTGGTGCCGTCAAGTGGATCCCACCTCCTAGCGACCTGTGTCCAGCAGAGCAGAATCCTGCCTGGTCTTTTTCCACCATGCTCTCGCCTTGTGGCCCCATGTCAGATGACGCTCTGCTGCTATTTACTGCGTTTTCGTGGCCAAATTTCTCTGAAGCTGGTGGCCGGGTCCCTCTTCCTAGTCTCTCAGTCTAGAAGCTCCCTGAAACCTGTCCACCACGGGTGACACTGCTGGTGTTTGAAATCCTGGTGGCACAGCTTTCAGCATCACAGCCACATGCAGCCGCCAGAGTATGACAACTGACAGACCGGTGGTGTGGTTCCCTGATGGAGAAACAAACCCAGGCCACAGTGGGGAGAACACCGGATCTTAACCACCAGACCACCAGGGCTGGCTAAACTCAGTGGAAGAGGTTTAGAAATCCCTGTCAACCGGGAAAATCAAGGGGACAAAATGAGACTGAGAGAGAGATGGAGTCACATTGGAAGACATTGTGTCAGGCAGCATATCAGACATTTTTTACCATGAACCACAGTAACACATAGGTGGTTCCCAGAACAATTATCCGCTCTTCACGTGAAGTACTTTCTGGTATTTTCTGTCCCACTCTATTCCATTCCATTAAAAATGCTGGTTGCAAGCCATTAAAATGATTTAAGACCCTAATAATGAGTTAGACCCTGCAGTTTGGAAAGCTTGAAATAGGATACAATTGAGTAAAACCAGTTTCTGGGGGAGCAATGCTGAACAGAGACAGAGCCCTCGATTTTCCTGGTGTGGGCAGACACCTCCAGCCACCGCATCCCTGCCCTTAAATTAGCATCCCGTGTGGTGGTTCCCCGCCTTCTGCACAGGACACGCAGGAGACAACATACACGAAATCCATGCTTTTAACGCCTCCCCTGTGCCGGGGGCCCAGAATTTCATCTGCCCGGGTGCAATAGATCCGAGGCGATTTGCAAGCAAAGTTGGAGGAGCTGAGAGAGGCGCCCACTGCAGTGGCCTCTAAACTCGGCTGCATTTAGAATGGCCTGGGGGCCTTAACAACTCCTGGTGCCCAGGGTGCACTGGATCCCTATTGAATCCTAATGTCTGGGGGCAGGAGCCAGACATCAGGATTTTTAAGACCCCTAGTGATTTCAACTTGCAACAAAATTTGGGACAAATGCCCAAGTGCATGGAATCTTATGGCAAGCCGGCCATTTGGGAATTCTGGGTCTGGTCAGACATCCTGCAGGGCTTCTGAGGAGCTCGTTCAAAAGGGGGACTCCCAGGCCCTCAGCCCCAGAGACTCTGATCCCTAATTGCCTGGCAACCTGCAATTTAAGTAAGTTCCCTTGATAATTCAGTGAATGTGGTCCTCGATCACGCTTTGAGAAATGTTGAGTGGATCACCTCGATTTAACTCGTAAAACAGAACTGTGGGGAAAGCTCGAACAGCGACCAGCTGACCGCCCACTTGAGGGGTTAATCCAGGAAGGACTCATTCTACCTGCACCTTCTCCCCTGTGGAGAGCAGCTGCGCACAGGTCAGTCAGCTCCACGGGCAGGAGGACGTGCCGGCTGTGCTGGCCTCCTCAGGTGGGACTGTAGGGCTCACTGACCAGCTTGTAAAGGCTCCGCCGACAAGGAAGCCCAGCAGACCTATGCGTACCACGGCCCCCTGTACCTTCTCTCCTGTACCACAGAGCAGCTCTGGGCTTCAGAGACCAGGGAGCCCCCACACCACAGAACGTCAGGAGAAGCTTGAACAGCAACCACAGGGCAGAAAGTCGATATTACACACAACCCATTTGATTTTACTTAGCAAGAGAAGGTCACAGATTAAATGACCTAAGTATGAGGCTAGGCTTGCAGCCGGTGCATCTAAAGCTACAACTTTTATCTCAACAGACACTTGACGGTTGGGAGCTAGCTTCATTGTGTCAATGTCTGTTAACCGTAAGTGTCACTAAAAGTTCTGATGAGGTCTCCGCAGGCTCTCTTGTCACAGGAGCGGCTGAAGGACCTCACGTCAAGATTCCAGGCCTTTAAGAAAACCACATGGTGCCCTTCCTCAGATTTTACTGTCTTCCAACCACTTTTACAGGTTACCAAGCACAGAAGGAAACTTCTAGAGAAGGAGAAATGCAACGTAGAGATGTGACGTTCAGCTGTGAATACATTTGTGCTTGTCTCTCAAAGTGATGCACAGAAAGAAAGATGTGAGGTGATTTCTGCTGATCCTGGAGGACAGCGGCGGTGTCTGTCTCGCTCACACCTGTGCCGGGGCCCAGCACAGTGCGTAGCATGTACTCCACACTCAGTAAACCTTTGTCAAATGAGCAGATGCACGACATCTAGCAACAGCTTTAGAGGAATATACATCATTTTCCATGAGCTATTTTTGTGTTCCTGGTGACTAATTTTGAAGCGAAGTATTTTCTTCTCCCCGTCGCTGTGGAACAGATAACATGCTTTGATTCAGTGTCATACTGTAACGTAAACATCGAGTTAAGGCCATCACTTGAATCAATCTGGAACTGCGCACCTGACTTCACTTAGACTGAGTGACGTCATCCAGGGCAGGTGACGGGAATGACTGGAATTTCCCAGGGCAGGTTTTCAGCCAACAGGAAAATAACAGAGGCTCCTCTTTGCAGCTCCTCTGGTAAGTAATTATTGGACAACAGCCAGTTCAGGGAATTTTCAGCATAACAGACATTGTTTATTTATTTACTTATTTTTGGTGAGGAAGATTGGCCCTGAACTAAGATCTGTTGCCAATCTTCCTCTATTTTGTATGTGGGATGCTGTCACAACATAGCTGATGAGCAGTGCGTAGGTCCACACCTGGGATCTGACCCTGCAAACTCCAGGCCATCGAAGCAGAGCACGTGAACTTAACCACTATGCCACCGGGCTGGCCCCATAACAGACATTATTTTGCATTCAATTGTTGTATTTCTATTTTCATGTGAGTAGGAATAAAAAACTTTTTATTTTTAAATTAAAAAATTTAACCCCTAACATCAAAGCATGTGTGTTTCCCAAGTAGCATGCATTAGATCCTGTTCATTTTCCAGAATAACATAGCTGGATCATTTGACTTAAAAGCAAGGTAAGCTCAGGGACTGGCAGATGAGGGACCAGTCAAGCCATCACCAGACGCTTCAGAAGGAGATGCTGGTCCCAACTTCTCTGCCCTCCCACTCATTTCCTGCTGGCCAGCCCTGAAATCTGCATGCAGGGGCCCTCCCTGAAGAAGGCCAAGAGGTTGGGGGAAAAGCCCGTTCTCTCAGAGAGCGATCCCGGGAGCCCCTGCCTCAAATCTGCAGGAGCTTGTTAAATACACGCGTGCCTCCTGAATCAGAATCTCTGGGGTGGTCTCTCGGGAGCTGCGTTTTTAGCAATATTGATTTTTAACAATAGCTAGCACGCACTGAGGTTTGAGAGCAAGTGCTTCTCCTGACAGGTGACTTTATGCAGGGGAGTCACCTGACAAGAGGTTTCTGACCCCTGAGTATTGCCTGCCCTACCCCTCTGGGATGCCTGTGCTTCACTTACCAGCTGTCTCTGCCCTCGGGCGGAGCAGGTGCCCTGGCTCTGGGCTCAGAGCATCTGCCAAACATTTTCCGCCATCCCTGAACTTTCTGTTCTTCCCAGCAACGTTGGCTCAGGCCAAGGACAGTCAGAGCAGTGGGGACATCTGCCCAGTTGGAGCTCGGAAACTGACCCCACGTGCCGACTGAGTCAGCCCTGTCTGCTGGGGACAGGAGCAGGAAGTCTGTGAGCCAGTGCCACCCGGCGTCAGACAGGCTACCCACCCATGTGGGTGCCCACCCATGTGGCTGGCCGTGGGGTGACTGGGAAGGAGCCCGCCTCTGAAGCGTCCCCTCCCGCTTGGAGGGCAGCGGCTTGGAACTTTTGCCCGGCCGCCTAACACACGGACTTTCTGTTCCTGCAGGCACAGGCTGCTCCACCACCCTTTGTCTGCCTTTCCAGAAAACACTTAGGAGTGAAAGAGAGCAGTAGGGACCTTTACTGCGGTAATCGGCGGTGGCCCCAGAGGGCACTTGCAGAGGTTTAGCCCCTTCCATCTCCCTCGGTTCTCTTCCTCCGTCAGCCGCTCCACACAAACCAACAAGACAACTGAAGTCAGAACGGTGCTCGTTATGTCCAACCAAGTCTAGTTCAACCCCCGGGACAGCAGCCTCTGCACAGACTGTGGCCCGAAGCCCGTCCCCAGGCGGAGCGTCCAGCACGGCGGAAACCCCGAGTCCACCGTCTCCCTAATCCTTGCTGCTTTGTTAATAGTCACGGATCACCCGCTGGTGGCCAAGACAATCCCCTGGGGAGACCCAAAGGGTTTAAGAAATGAACATTCCAGAAAAGACTCTGTGTTTCTCAAACTTCAGCATGGAAAAAGCAGATGGGGGCAGGTGAAATGCAGTTTCCCAGGCCTCCCATCCGGGGTTCTGACTCTGTCGGTCTGAGGTGGGGTCCAGGAATATGCACTTTAAGTGAACAACTCAAGTTATTGAGGAGTTAAAGGGCCCAGGAGTCTGTGGGTCACACCTTGAGACATGCTCGTTAAAATGCACGTCAAGGAGTGAGTGATTTCCAGATTCCCTCGGGGATGCTGAGGTTTCGGCGGCTGGAGAGAGAGAAGTATTCCAATAGCCCAAACGCCTTGGAAAGGGGAAAAGGGCGGATGCTAGCACATGACAGGCACAGGCACAGACCTGACAGGGAGTATTAGTATGAAGAAAACTACACCGGAAGGAGATGAAGTGGTCATTCTCCTGTCCATCTCACCATCTCTACTTGCCCTCAGACCCGAGAACAGCTCAGGCCTGACAGCGGGCCCCACAGGCCCCTCCATCCAGGCTTCCTGCCCGGGTGCCTTTAACATGAAGGTGGCACTAAGGGGGTGAGATTTGCTTTGAGAATTGGGCCCAGCGTCCGGTTCGTGTCAGAATGTACTCCCTTCTTTCCAAGGAGGCGTCAGGACTGGACAAATGTCACCTTTGCTCACCCAGGTCAACGTCAGCTCTCACTCCTCAAATGGAACGGATCCCACCCTTCCCGTTTGTTTTAGGACTTTCTTCGGGGGGCATATTCTTACTGCACTTGATCCTTTGGACGTCAGGATAAGAAAAGTCAGTTATCAAGTGGCATTTTCAACCTGGTCACTCGGAAGCAGTATTCCACTTTTAAATGTGGAGGAGGTGGCGGTTAACTTTCGTTCTGAGTCCCTGCTGGTTTTACATCGTAATCCTCGGGGCGCGTGCACCCTCACCTGAACCCCCGCACCCACTCCGCGCTCCATTGCTTCCCACATCTCTCTCCGCTCCCCTAACAACATCCTCTCCACTCCTCCCTCCTTATGTACACCTTGACTTTCACAACCTCCTGGTCGTGGTAGATCAAGAAGACCCGGGATGTCACATCAAATGAGTCTGCTAAAGGGACCAGGGCACTGTGTGATGCTGCTGGAGTAGGTTCATTTTTTTTTTTTTTTTTGAGGAAGATTAACTCTGAGCTAACTACTGCCAATCCTCCTCTTTTTTGCTGAGGAAGCCTGGCCCTGAGCTAACATCCGTGCCCATCTTCCTCCACTTTACATGTGGGACGCCTACCACAGCATGGCGTGCCATGGAGTAGGTTCATCATTAATAGCGAGACCTCACATAACACTCAGCATGTGCCGGGTGCGACTCCCATCACTGCAGACATTTACTAATTTAATCCTCACACGAGCCTACGTGGCACGTGCGACGGTGGTATCGTGAATTCTCATAAGCTCATTCTGTGGATGGGGAAACTGACGGACAGGAAGGTGTAACCCGCACAATGTTGTGTGGTTAGTCCGTGGTGGAGTAAGGCTTCGAACTCCTGCTCCGACTGTCTCTACTGCCCGTCTAAGAAGGCAAGACCAACCCAAACAAAAGCCAAAAAACTCCAAAAACAAAAAATACTATTCCTAAAAAACAATCCATTTTCAAGGACATTTCAGAAAAGGAGCCTGGACACAGCAACCTAATTTGAGAGTGTAATCAACATAAAGGCAGATTCATCTCATGGTTCTTACATCATCTATACATTCATTAATACTTTCCAACATGGTACGAGAGCTACAAACAACAACCCGGCACGATGGCCAGCATTCATTCAGCAAGTGCCGGGAATTATCTCATTTGATCCTCACCCCTGCCCCCGCCAGCACTCCCCGTCACTGAACGCTGGTTTAACAGCTTCTTTGCTAAACATTAATACACCAAAGAGAACCATCCTTCAGACATCCTGAGTCCAAAAGCCCAGGCAGATAAGTGCATCCACTTGGAGGAACAGGAGAGATGGGAGACCGCACTGAAGTTACCTTTGCTACCACCTCTCAGGTCTGTCCGGATGAAGACGCCCACTGCTGGTACCTACTAGAATCTACTTACCCTTTAGGACAAGTATTAACCTAGGAGTTCCAAGCCTGAATTCTAACTCAGGCAGGTCCTAACCTCTCTGTCTGTTTCCTGCCTTCCTCATGTTTCATTGAGGTACAAATGAAATACTATCTGTGAAAGTGGATAGACAGTAAAGTGCTTGAAAAACGTAAGGTAATATTCCAGATGGTTTTAATAAATGTGATAATTATTATTATATTAGATAAAGGCCTTGTGACTGCCTGCAACTTAACTTGAGGGTCACTCTGCCACTTCTCCTCCTTTGCCCCCCCCCCCAAGGAAACGTCTTGAGGGCAGGAACCCCATCTTATTCATCTTTGCCTCTTAAGACTGTTTCTGGCACACAGTAGGTAATCAATGTCTTCTTCACGGAATGAATGAATAAAGGAATTTTGGAGGTTCTCCTCTAGGTTCAGAGGATGCTTGGAAGGAAAAGCCACTCACCGTACCTGCTTCAACCACGTGGTCCATCGTCGGGAACCGTTTGTACACAGCCGTGCTCACGGAGCGGAAGATGAGCAGGGATGTGAGGTTGACATAGCGCATCAGCGTCCTCCTGAGCAGACGCCCGTGCTCGTCCCTCCCGTGGACGCTGCTGGAGATGAGGAGCATCAGCCTGTCGGGCCAGGGCAGGTTCACAAACTGGTTCCACCACCGGTTCACTACCAGAGTGACATAAAACCCTGTGGGATAACAGACACTGTAAAGCCATTTCTTACAGCAGACACGTTGCTGGCACTGATGCTTTTAGCAGAATTTCAGCCTTTTTAGAGTTTGGGGTGTAAAAATATGTTGTTATCCATACCTTATGATTTTGCCCTCCAGAAAAAATGTAACTTGTGCCTGGCAAGGCCATAGCATCCAGTAAGTGGGTATTAGAACTCAAATATTGACGGCAAAAATGGAGTTAGTGAAAAGAAAGCTTAATTGTCCAAGAGCAGATTATTACCTCAAACTGGTTTGGGGTTAATTAGGCAAAAGCAGGCCTGAAGTCAAGCCTTACGGAAAATTCTGGTTCTTTGCAAGCGGTGGTGTGTCAGACATGCCTCTCAGCCTGGAAACACTCCCATGCAGAGTCATCGGCGTCACCCCAGGGGAGACAGCTGTGTGGCTGCATTCTGCGTGTGAGCTGTACTTACCAAGCACAAAGGTTACTGGAATTTGCTCAGCATATCTGTCACAGTAAATTGATAATTTTTCAAAGTAACGTTTTTGGGCTCCTGTAAGTAACAATCTGGAGCAAAAATAAAATGCACAGCCCTTTATGATTTTATTGATACTTCTGCACCTGCTTTGAAAGTGACATTCAGTGCAAACAGTTAAGCACAAATATCTTAATTTTTTTTAAAGGAGCAATACCGTTTTCTTTCCGTCTAAGTTGATGTATCTCAAAGATTTAAATTGCTAAATGTTTCAAGTACTAAAGTTTTTAGTACATAAATGTTATTGGCCATTAAGTAGTGGAGTTTATTAACCATTTTATGTTAAAATACCTTTATTTTTAAACATTTATATGACTATTGCATTGGATTTGGAGCAGGATACCTTGTTGAGAGTTCATTTTTCAATTATTCATCAGGTACACTTTAAAAAAACAGTCTAGTTTAGGAGGATTAGAGTTATTAAGTAATTATTTAATAATAACCCTGAATTTGATATCTTAATCTTACTTTCTCTTGAATATGCTGCTTAGCACATTCTTAATTATACATGTTGTTCTTCAAGGGAGATTACAACTGTTTCTTTTAAAGCCTACAATTATTCAAAATATAAAATAAAAGACTTAACAGAAGTGAAAATTTTTATTATTATATTTGGTGGGTTTATATTTATATTTATCAATGTATAAATTTAAATGTATATTATAAATCTAACCCAAACTCATTTTCTGGTGTGTTAAACATAAATTCATTTAAGGGAACTATTCTGTTTTTTTTTTTCTTCTTCTTCTTCTCCCCAGAGCCCCCCAGTGCATAGTTGTGTATTCTGGTCGTGAGTGCCTCTGGTTGTGCTGTGTGGGACGCCGCCTCAGCGTGGCCTGACGAGAGGCACCATGTCTGCGCCCAGGATAATGGAAGTATTCTTGATGTTTGTGTTGTGGTGAGGGGGACTCAGAGTCAGAAGAAATGTCTCAAGGCGGGTGATAATAGTGATCAAAATCCAGACAGAGAAGCAACATGGATGAACTCGCACAGATGAGTGTGTGCAGCTGTTTCAAGGGAGGAAGAATTCCTAGGAAAGACCCACGATAACACGTTATAACACGAGTCGAAGGCGTCTCTGGGTCAGTGGAGCTTGATAAAGGAAGCAGAGAGATAGTGGGGTAACAGCGAGCCAGCAATCAGGGCAGGGAAGAGCAGCTGGGAGCTGCTGTGGACGGAGAAGGTGTGCGGGAGGCTTGGCTTTGCAGGAAGTGTCAGGAATTCCAGAGTCAGGAAGAGCTGACAGGAGAGGCAACTATGGCTGCAGAGGCCTGTCAAGGTCACGCTGGTGACAACTGACAGCCAGACACTTCCTGACACTCCAACAGAAGTCGTCAAAGAAGGGTTAAATGTGGACAGCATGGAGCACAGCTTCAGACGAACCAGGTTTGCGTCCTGGATCTGCCTCTTACAGATACTTTAGATCTCTCTGATTCTTATCTGTACATGAGGATAATAATACCTGTGTGTTGGGATGCTATGAGAATTAAAGAATGTAATATCTATAAACCGCTTAACATACGGCGTCGTTAGTAATAGAGTAGTTACTGTTCATAACTGGCCGAAGGAAAAGTATTTAGTTAATAGACACATAGGAATTTTACTAGCTGGAAAGTGCTATAGTGATAATTTTGTCAAGTCCCCCCAAAAATAGAAAGAGGTATAATTAATGAATTCTGGTTTTGTCATATGACTTTTGCCAAGTAGAATTATTTGCTTATAAAAGGATTGAAAAAACTTAGGGTCATTAGTAGAAATGAGAATGAAATTATGTCTACACTTTCCTACAGGTGTGTTTGAATTTCTTGACAAATTCAGCCTATAGTTCTCGGTATACCTTCGATCCAGATATGAGGATCTATTTTAAGACACTTTTACAATTGAACACTTAAAAAATGAAGGATGACTTGAACAAATAATTATTGCTATAAATGTAAGCACTCTTTCGTCTTTAGAAAAAATATACGCATACAATTTTGTGGGGTATAAATAAGATATTGGAGCAAAACTTAAGGCCCCATGGAGCATTTCTGGCTACACTGCAACTGTTCTAAGGGCCATTCTATTCTAAGCAGCAGTGGCAGCGACAAATTCACATTAGTAAAAATAAACTAATGAGACAATTATCCTGAAACGTCGTGTGTCTTCCACTGTTGCATATGCTGAAGGATTAGGTGACACATGAAGAGTCAAGATAATATCATATTATATAAGACACATCTGAAAAATTATTAGAGTTTTCAAATAAAACTTTCCCTTTAGGTATTTTTCCAGAATGTATACCGATAGATACGTTTGTTTGGAACGGTAGTTTTGATGTGTGGCACAATAGCTCTTCCTAGTTTACTTTAGGTAATTATCAGCCAGCCAGCTGAACACCCCTCTTCTTCAGATGGGTCCCATTGCTGAAAAGAAGAATGTAGTTGACAGTAATGATACACAAAATTGTTCATCTGTAGAGAGAAGAAAACTAACAAACTGCTTTACATAGAAAAGGTGGAAATACAGCCTCAAAAACCTTTAGCTTTTCTATGCTAAGTTTTAGCTTCCCCCAGAGAAGAAATGTATGCAATCAATTTTAATTAAACAAAACTCACAAGGTTTCCCTTTAATAATACTGATAAAATTTCATTAAGGTGATCATTTTTAGTTATGAAAGTATTTCTTGGACATGACAGTGCTCAAATTTCCTGTCAATCTGATTGGCATAGCTTGTGATGTTATAAAGAATAATCTCCTTTTGTGAATATAACATGCCTCAAACTCAGAAGATATAAAGAAAACAAATTAGCTCTCAGGTCTTTTCTTTAGCTGAGGTGTTTGTAAGGTTAGCGGGCACATCCTGGACAAGGTCTCGTCATTCTAGGCAAAAAGAAGGAATGCTTCGATACCAGGTGTACTCGCCTGATCTACACCTTCACAAACATGTTAATTATGTGGGTAGTTGCTACAAGCTGTTGAGTCACAGATTGAAGCTGTGAACGACACAGCTGAGAGAGACCGAGTAACTATTCGTCTGTGGACTTGGCCGTTCTGAATCATCACATTAGTGAGGATCAACATATAAATCTCCCGTTGTATGCCTACACCAATGTTCTTGAAGGACGACTAACACTTCACTGCGATCAATCAATGTGGGGCTGGAAAGAGGACCGCCTGACACGATGAGAGTCTATGTAACGTTCCGAAAAAGGTTAGGTGTGGATGAAACGCCCCGTCCCAAGGGAAGAAGGTACCAGAGAGGATCATGAAAGGACACAATGCAGGAGTCATGGCCACCGAGGGCTCAGGTTTCTGAGACTGTATTCCCACATGGTATTTGATGACCGTTTAGGGAGACGTGCAAAGGAAAGTACCTGTACACCAGACTTATTGCTGTGTAAAACCCAGCAAAAACAAGGAATTCCCTGTACAGCAGTTTGTAGATGCTGCCTCTCCACTTGCAGAGCAACCTATGAAATCCAAAAAAAGTCGCATTTGCTACTTTACTGGAGTAAGTGACAGTCATCGTGGGTAGTTTTTTCTAGAAGAGCAAGAAGACAAAACACAAGTAAAAAGCAGTGTTTAAAACTGAGCACAAATCTGTATCTCAAAGGAAACCCAAGCCAGCACCAGTCAGCTCTCTCCCCTTTCTGCCTTTCCCTGATTGTGCATTTTGGAATTTGGAGATGCCCTCCATCTGACTGATAAATCCTGATGGAAAAGAGGAGGAGAGCGTCTCTGAAAAGAGTCGTGTTAGAAATCTTTAGCTTGCCTTAATTTCTAAATATTATTTTCATATTATATAGCCATTGCTCAATAAATATTTGAATGAATAAATGAACTACTTCCTTAAGATATTGATATATTAATTGACATTTTCAAAAGGGGTGGCCAAACTTATTGTTTGGAACTTTATTCACTGAAGCACGTAAAGAGGTATTTATTTCCTCCTCAAATTTCCTAAGGAGACGTCCGGCTCTCCTCTTAGAGATCCTGGGACATTGTGGGGACGAAGCAAGCCCCCGTGGGAATTGGACGGATGGGTTTCTCTTGGTGGTTTCAGGGGACATGGGTTCTTTCTGGAGGAGCTCTGAGTGCATCGTCAACACTTCAAAGGGAGACAAGGTTGGCTGCCCTGACCCTTGAGGAGGGCTTGCCTACGGATGGTTCACTTTCTGTTTAAGCTGAACAAAACCAGGCCATTCTTTAGGACTCTTTCCACTTGGATCTGTTCCACGAATGTGTGGAAGATGAGAACTGGGCCACAACGCCTAGTTTTCAGTGACTTCTCTGGAATTCCACTGCTTTTCACCAAGACATTAAACATTCAGGTTTTGGGAAGATGGCCCAAAGCTAACCTGTGAAAATCCTGCTCAGCTGCTCTCCGACGTGAAGCATGCACAGATAAAATGAGGCTTTTTTGAAACCTTGTGGTTTTCTCAAAAGAATCTACGAGGAGAGTCTTACAGAGACACTTAGACTGAAATAACGGAGCTTTTAAGTAGAACTGAACTAGACGGAAGAAATAAATCCTACAGCCGATTCCTTACACACAGTAGCCTACAGCACACATTTCACTATAAACAAGAAATTCTTCTGTCTTTATTCAGAGCTGGGAAAACAACTCAACTCTAATTTGCCTAATTTCACCAGGGAAATGAAATTCTGGGGCTACATTCACAGTATTCTTTTGTAATCACAAACTTAAGCCTTCAACGTTACTGATTTTAATAAAGAAACCAGGGCTTTTTGGCACGAGTAAGTGGCATTATGAAGGCATGGGACTCATGCCACAAAAGCAGTTTCACTTTTGCATCTTAACCTTGTCTGTTTATCTAGTGTGAATACAGCCAAAATTGGGAGAGGAGCAGCATGAATTGAGCCCATTTCATAATCTGTTCACATGGGCACTGCTCTAAGTAGCAGCCCTCAGATAACTTCCTTTAACAGTTCACCCTTCTTTTTCATCTGTTAAAAAACCCCCGATCAGATGGAGCGGAGGTCAGAATTCAGCGCATAGGCACACTCTGTGCACTGACCTGTTTGTCTGGTCTGGAGTCCCCGCAGGAAGGAGAGTCTTGAGGCTCCCCACAGAGGTGCCGGCAGATCAGGTGGCAGTCTCGGGTTCACCCTTTGCTCTTGCAGGGATTTTCTTCCTGTTCTCTGGCCACCGAGGGGACCCAGAGTGTGACGAGCACAGGGGTAAATGTTTTTCCCCCGGGTGGAGGTCTGTTTATGCCAATTTGCCCCCTGATGACAGTGACAGCCAGCAACAAACAGAAGCAACAGCTGCTGATGTTGCTTATTTCTAGTCTATAATTATAACTCCACCTGCCGCCAAAGTACCCCTTTGAATGAGGAGTCGGAGGCGACGTGAAGGAGGTTGGGCCGTTTAAGTCTGATTTTCATTTTGACTCTGCCCTGGGATCAAGGAAGAACGACGCATTTCCCTCCTAAAGAGTTCTGACAAGGCTCCACCAGCCAAAAAAGGGGATTAGGACACTCTGTGTGTGCCTAAAACGAAGAGTAAATTCTTGTGAAGCCAAAAACTGGGGCAGACAAGAATATAAACAGGATTCTCATTCATTTGAGAGGCATTGAGAAGGCGCTTCCATTAAATCCATGAGCAGGTGTGTCTGTGAGTGCACACGTGTGTGTGTGTCAGGAGAGCGCAGGCAGTTATCACGTGTGATGGCTCAGCGTAGCGGGGAATGCTAACACATGGTTTGCTCGTTTATTTTCCTTCCGTGGTCAGCTAGACATTATTCAAAATGTCTTCTCTTAGGTTGATTATGCCTCCATATGTTCCTTCTTGAAAGAGACAGTTCAACAGTATTCTTTAAATAACGACATAATTTCAGGGCCAATTCCTAGGACCTTTCTAACCTTCTAAAGTAATGTGTGCACCAAGCATTGCACCTTAAGCTTGAGTAAAATGACTATAAAAAACATATATTTTTTAAGGAGAAAGATATAGGAAATAAGCTTATTCCGGAAATATATATACAAGTTTTCTACAGTATTCTTAAGTTTCGTATGCATAAGACTGGTTTCTTTGTCAAACTCCGAGTCCCTTAGAGCAAAGACAGAGTTGCAGGTGTCTAACTTCCTGCCCCCATCCCTGTTCATCCTTCTGGCACGGAGCCTGTGCGTGATAGATGTTCAATGTGCATTTGTTGTTCGATTATCACCTCATCGTCACTGTGATGCTTGTTAGTACACTTGGGGGAATCTGTGAGCATTTTAAAAACATGTACACAATGCTGCATATTTTATATTTGGGGTGGCATGAAAAGCGGTTGGATAGATTTGATGCTGCCTTTATAAAGGTTTGCAAGATTGATGAACGTCGTAGAATTTGAGAAAATCCTAACTCAAGTGCTTATGAAATGGAAACGTTGGAGGTTTTTGTTTTTTTTTAAATTTTCACTCTCATGCGTCCTATTGGATGTGCAGTGCCCTAAAGGGTGGCACGATTCCCAGCAGTCATGACCGCATGACCAGGGATCTCCCACCTCCACTGGACTCTGCGGGCTGGTCTCATTATTACACAGTGATTATGTTCATCTCTCCCATCGGGCTGTTTTGAGGGAATGACTAATTAATGGTTGAGATAATATTCTAAATGTAATTAGTCGGTAATGATTAGATTGAGTGAACAAACTCCCACTGCCGAGCCCCGAGTCTGGTGGCTCTGTCTATCGGTAGGGAAATATGCCCTTCAGAAATGAGCTCGTTAGAGAGGACGACCGCTACCCATTACAGCTCACTCCAAAATAGCCAAGAAACCCCAAACTGCAAAGTTAACCCTTCATGTGACTTTTTGAAGACAATTTTAAAGTTCATTGTTTAAAATAGACATATTTTCTCCAGATTCTAAAAGTAGCATATGCTTATTAAAATATAAAAAGTAAAACAACACACAAAGAACAGAGTCTAACCGAGTAGATTATCCAGAACCGGATACTGGAAGAGTCATCATTACTTTCCTCACCTAAAGCAGCTGCCGACTCAACAGAACAGAAAGGCATTGGTCCAAATTCGGAAGGGCATCTTTTCCTAATGGAAGGTACAGAAACTGTGTTCTATTTTAGGGATGAAAGCTTGGAGTCTAGAGAATTATTGCTATGGTGCTTAAAGTGTATCCTGTACTTTATAATCAATGATGTTTCTTAAATGGATGATACCACTTAGCTCAGGTACATTCCAGGTCGCTAAAGAAAAGAAATTGCAATATAGAACCCATTAAAAATCAGTTTAATTTCACTAGAAAAGTCATGCAAATCCAAGTATATTGTTTATTCCAAACAGCTGTGAAATTCTGTTACTTCACCACCATAAAGGTCAAAGGCGGCCATTGTGGAAATTATGTTACTGGGTGGGTGAAGGGAAGATATAGGTAAATAGGAAAAATTCGATGCATAAATGCTTGGAGAACTCTAAAACCTCTTATGTGGTAAAGTGCATGGGAAAATGAAAAACGATTCTTGGTTCTGCTTCTTTAATATGGTGCATTGAGCATTCGGAAGACATCTTTTAAATTTCTTAACACATAATAGCTCGTTAGTTGTGGTTACTGCTGGGGAAGGTGGTGAGTAAGAGAGTGAGAGAAACTTCAGTTTTTGCTCCACAGAATTTTGTATTTTTGAAATAACATCCATGTTTTCATATTTAGTCACATGCAATAAAAAATCTCACTTGATGCCCCTTCCAAACTTATCCCTCAGCCCAGATCTTTAACCGACTCCAGACTTATCCTTGACATTCTCACTGACTTCTCAAGCCCAACAAGCCCAAAGCTGAGCTCCTGATCTTTCCTCTAAAACATGCTCCTTTCATCTCAGTCGATGAAAATTCCTTCCTTCCAAACGTCTAAAAACCCTGGAGTCATCCTCGGCTCCTCTCTTTCTCTCACACCACAGTCCAATCTTTCAGCAAATCCTGTTGGCTCCACCTTCAGAATATACTCAGAATCCGTCACCCTGCATCCCTGTCTCTGCTACTCCCACCTCGCGGAGCCACCACGTCGTCCTCCAGCGGGTCTCCCTGTTTCTCCACTTGCTTCCTCAGCCTGTTCTGATGAGCAGGCAGAATGAGCTCCTTAAAAGCTAAGTCAGGAGAGTCCTGCCACTCTTCTGCTCAAAACCCCTCAGGAGCTCCCTGTCTCCCTGAGTAAGAGCCAAGTGCTTCAGTGGTCAGCAAGGTCTTTCACGACTTGCTCCCATTTCCTCTCTGGGCTCCTGTCCTGTTACTCTTACCTGGCGTATGGACCCTTCTCTAGCCGCATTGGTCTCCTTCCCTTCCCCAAACACGTCAGGCGTGGTCCCATCTTGAAGCCTGAGGAACAGCTCGTCTTCCTGCCTGGAGTGCTCTTCCTCCAGGTATGTGAGGGGCTGTCTCCCTCACCTCTTTCAAGTCTTTACTCAAATATCTTCTCAACGAGCTGGTCACCCTACTCAAAATTGCACACCTCCCTCCACGGCACTCCTGATCCCCTCCCTGCTCCACTTCTGCTTTTGTTTTTCTAAAGATTAGCACCTGAGCTAACATCCGTTACCAATCTTCTCTCTCTGTCTCTCTTTGTTTCCTTCTTCTTCTCCCCAAAGCCCCACAGGACATAGTTGTGTATTCTAGTTGTAGGTCCTTCTGGCTGTGCTGTGTGGGACGCCGCCTCAGCATGGCCTGATGAGTGGTGCTATGTCTGCCCCCAGGATCCGAACCAGTGAAACCCCAGGCAGCCGAAGCAGAGCACGCGAACCCAACCACTCGGCCACGGGGCTGGCCCCTCCACTCCTGCTTTTTATCCACACCACTTATCTCCTTGAATGGACCGTATGATTCCCACATTTATTGTGTTTATTGTGTGTCTATCTCTCCTACACTGGACGTTTCCTGAGGGCAGGGAGCTGTCTGTTTTGTTCACTGGTGAAAACAAAGTGCCACCAACAGTACCCAGTTCAATAAATACTTATCGGATGAACAAATAGAAAGAGCCTGGAGAGACTTCCACCCTTTCTCATGATTGTAAATTTCAAGAGGATGCGTTCCATGACCATTTCGTTAAATTGCTTTATATCAATGCCCAGAAAAGTGTCTGGCATCTGGCAGGCACCTAGTAAATATTTGTGAAATGGACAAGTGAACATATATTTTTATTCAGACGTTTAGCCCATCTTTTTCATATAAATTGTTTTTATGGAGTTAAAAAAAAAAGACTCAGTACTTTTCCCGTGGAGGTATGTGTTTCACAGCACTCCAGAATGCTCAAGACACAGACCATGCAGGGACCCCCGAGTCCTGGCTGCGTTCTCTCTGGACTGTGGCATGCTGCATCTGTATCCTGTGTGCAAGCTCTCTGTATCTGTGTGCGTTTCTGCGTCCTTAGCTAACTAACTCAGGAACTTGGAGAGCAGAGGTGTGAATGGCCACCTCCAGGCCACCCGTCTGCAACACCACCTCTCGCTTTTTTTCTCTTACTGCTTCAAGGAGATTCAGACTAGGATACCACTGCACCTTAAATGGCAATGAGGACAGAGGCAGAAACACATGGATGCCTTCCACTTCCTGTTGACTCCCCTGTAGCATCATTCTGTTCCAGGGGTGGGACTGAGCACTCGGCTGCTGACAAGCACATTGGATGCCCCTTAAGAGGACAGTGTGATAAAGGATGAGTACAGTAAACGTTCTTGATGATGGTCTCGCTGGTGGCAATATCATTCCTGCGTCTTGTAAGGTGCCTCCGGGTTCTTGACCTTGAATGCCCTTCTGGGATGGGGATGTGATTCTCGGTGAAGATGAAATTATGGAAGTCCTTTAGTAGAATTTTAGACTAAATCCCAATAACAGAGGAATGGTACGTGAGAGATGTGGACACTCAGCTCCACTGTTAAAGTGGCATCTCAGAGCACAGTCTGATATATTTTAATATTTCTGTGACATGAAAATTGAAGTATATTGAGGCGTAAGTACACCTTCTCTCTTTGCTCCTTACCACCCCCTACATACCCTGATAGATTGGGGCTGACTCATGTTTTCTCTCATCCCATTTTTCACACAGGTTCATAATTGGATTAAATTAAAAACACAAAAATGAGTCGCATATAAGCACTCTCACAGGACCAGCTTCTGCTAGACATCATGCCAGCCAGTGAAAATACAAATCCTGCCTTTAGGAGCATGAGGTGCATTTGTGTGCTGACAAGGCTACTATCTCTGACTGTAGAATTATCTTGTTGTAAGAAGAGAAAAGAGAAAGGTGCATAATGTACAAGTGTCCTTTCCTGCATGGTGAAACCAGGCGGTTCTTTCCTCCTCTTGAGCTTCCTTTCTGCAAACCCTTTTAGGAAAAGCTTAATTTTTTGTATTTAACATTAGACTACTTAAGAGAACCAGGATTGTTCCTTGCTAA
This sequence comes from Equus przewalskii, assembly GCF_037783145.1. Lineage (NCBI taxonomy): Eukaryota > Metazoa > Chordata > Mammalia > Perissodactyla > Equidae > Equus > Equus przewalskii. The sequence continues at coordinate 85,454,500 of NC_091835.1, forward strand.
TTTCAATGATATCTAACAAAATTACATAGGAACTTACCTTTTGACCCAGCAATCACGTTTCCAAGAACCCCCCCGAAGTATGCTTCTAATAACACAAAAATACATGTGTATCAAGTGATCAGTTGCAGCATTATTTGTAATTATGAAATGCTGGAAAGAACCTAAATTCCCGCATATAAACCCATATATAAGTACTCCATTTTGTGGATTACCGTAATCCACAAAATGGAGTAGTTTGCAGGTGCAAAAAGGACTGAGAACAATCTTTATGAATTGATAGGGGGTGATTTCCAGGATGTATCAGGTCAAAAAACAAAATACAAATGAGTATCTATAGCAAATAAGCACGAAAAGATGCTCAACATCATCAGTGATTAGGAAAACGCAAATCGAAACCACAGTGAAATACCACTTCATACCCACTATAATTGAAAAAAACAAACAGGGAAAATAAAGAGTGTTGGCGAGGATGTAGAGAACTTGGAATTCTTGTACAACACAGGTGGGAATGTAAAATGGTGCAGCTGCTGTGGAAAACAGCTTCTTGGTTCCTCAGAAAGTTAACCTTAAAATTACCATATGACCCAACAATTCTACTCCTAGGAATATACTCCAAAATATTGAAAACAGATATTCAAACAAATATTTGTACATGAATGTTCATAGCAGCACTATTCATAATAGCCAAGAGGTGGAAACAACCCAAATGTCTATCAACTGATGGATGGATAAACAAATGTGGTCTATTCATACAATGGAATATTATTCAGCCATAAAAAGGAATGAAGTGCTGACACATGCTACAATATGGATGAGCCTCAAAAGCATTATGCTAAGTGAAAGAAGCCAGATACAAAAGGTCACGTACATTGTATGATTCCATTCATATTAAATATCCAGAATAGGTAAATCCATAGAGACAGAAAACAGATTAGTCCCTCCAGGGGCTATGGGGAGGGGAAATGGGGAGTAACTTCTCAATGGCTGTGGGGATTCCTTTTCGGGGTGATGAAAATCTTGTGGAACTCACTAGAGATGGTGGTTGTATCACAAGTGAATGTGCTGCGTGCCAGCGAGCTGTGCACTTTGAAATGGTCACTTTTATGTTATGTGAATTGTACCTCAATAGTGAAAACAGGGGCCAACCCGGTGGTGTAGTGGTTAATTTTGCGCACTCTGCTTTGGTGGCCTGGGGTTCGTGGGTTTGGATCCTGGATGTGGACCTACACACCGTTCATCAAGCCACACTGTGGCAGTGTCCCACGTGCAAAATAGAGGAAGATTGTCACTGATGTTAGCTCAGGGCCAGTCTTCCTCACTGAAAAACAAAACAAAACAAAACACCAGAGTACCTACAGTGTGCTTCTTTTCATGAAAGAAAAATGGGGAGATACTGCAATATACATGTATCTGTTTGAGCAAAAGGAACACAAGAAGGATTAAACCTAATGAGACTGGCTGCTCAGGGGTGGGTGGGAAGAATGAGGAAGTGGGAATGGGATGGTAGGGAGGGGGGTGACACGTACCTGATATTCCTTTTTGTGTCTTTATATGGCTCTGACTCTTAGAACCATGATCATGTTTCACCTACCCCAAAATAAAGAATGAGAATGAGCCAGGACGTGGGGAGAGCCCAAGTTAGAATACAGAGTAACCCACGGCTGTCACTGCACCGCTCAAGAACATCATCACCACACCGGAGGAGGCGGGGCAGAACCGGCCAACTCTGGAAAGAGAGTTTGACTGTACAGTGCAAAACTAAAGACAGAGCTGTCCACCAACGTCGCACACTAGTTAGCCAGTTGTTTTCCTCGGGGTGTGGGTTAGCAATCCTGAACCCCTTTATCCGTGTACCAGGATTAAGCAAGTAAGTAAAGGGCTTCTTGGATAAACGATTGACTCCAGGGAGAATATAGATGAGCCTGGAACATTTTGTGGTGCCAGAAAGTAAGGAAGTACTCAAAAGTGATGGGGAGTATAAAACGATACGGGAACCAACTTGAGGGAGCTCCCAACGAAAGTTGGGATAGACTGAACTAAAAAGTAAATAATGACAGTAATGGATTATGACCCAGAAAATAAAATAAAATATCCCTGAGTCCATACTGATACAAATAAATCATTGAATAAATAAATAGATGGAGAGAAGGAACAGCTCTTCTTTAGTAAAGATAGAAGGAATGAGAGAAATAGAAAGTCATCGTAAGGCAAAGAAAAGAATCACTAACAGACACTAGAAGTAGAGAAGGTAAGGATGCTGAGAAAGAGGACATTCGCACAGTCCTCAAGTATCTCCCCACAAGAGAGCTTTAGTTACAAAGAGAAAAATGGTAACTTTATAGAGATGAAACCTGCCGCCTCTGTATGACCCAGTGATCAGAGTCAAATTCACCGGTAATAGGTCATAGCAGGACCCTTAGGACAATGCCCTGAGGAGGGCACAACCTCAATTCTGTGATATTCTTGCCCAAAACACCCAGCCACAATCTAACCATGAGATAGCATCAGAGAAAAACTGAGGGACATTCTACAAAATAACTGAGCAGTGCTCTTTAAAAGTGTCAAGGTCGTGAAAGACGAAGAAGATTGAGGAGCTGTCAGAGACTGGAGGAGACTGAGGAGACGTGACAGCTGGATCTTGGACCAGAAAAAGGACTTCAGTGGGACTACTGGTGAAATCAGGTCAGCCGGGCGGTGGCTGACAGGACCATATCAGCGTACTTCCCGGCGTCGACTACTGTGCTAAGCTCAGCTAAGACGTCAACATCGGGGGAAGCTGGAGAAGGGCACGTGGGAACTCTGCACTGTTGCTGCGACTTTCCTCTAAGGCTAAACTTTTTCAAAATAAGTTAAAAATAAAAAAAAGTCTTTTTCATTTAAAGTTTTTTTTTTGTTTATTTTGCTTGCTTTCACATTTAGCTTGGTCAAGCTTTCGAACATACGTTTCGAGGAACACCATTCACTTTCCCTTTCAAAAGAAGTTTTAAAGGATTAAGGAAGGAAATTGAGGATATTAAATTGAGTTGCCTCTGGTCCCTCTTTCTTCCTAGAGAAAAGATTCTATCTTAACAGGAAAATGGAGGGCAGGAAGCGGAGGGGAGCCAGTGGGTTGGAATGATCTGGGGAAGTTGTCGCCATGCCTAAGACTGAATGAGAGAGGGAAGGGAGAAGTTAGTGGAACCCAGAGAGGGTAGCTGAATGAGAGAACACTGGATAGGATTGGTGGCCTTTGGAACAGGACAAAACCAACCCACAGTAACCAAGCGGGGGAGCCAGGTGAATAAATGGTCCAACTCTACCCACTTCTGCCTCCCCAGCTCCTGCCAGGGCTGCCCATTGGCTGCACCCAACCGGAAGCTAGAGGTCAAGGGGGTCCAGTGATGCCATGTAAACATATCCACCTCCAGGGGCTGGAGTAGAGCGGAGAGGTTTGAAGAGGGGGTCGGGAGGAACGAAAGAAATGTACCTAGCATGGAGATCAGCTGGTCTAACTCTCTCATTTTGCAGACGGGAAAAATGAACGTCAAAGAGGGAAAGGATTTATCCATGGTCACAGTAAAAGGCAGTGTGGTAGAGCTGAGACCGTTGGTCTGCAAGTTAGAAGACCTAGTTCTAGCCTTGGCCACTGCACTGGGCTTCAGTGTCCACATCTATGAATAAACGAGGTGGACTAAAGCAATGGTCTTCAAACTGGGGTACACAGCCCCCTGGATATACCTAAGAGTTTCCAGGGGGTATATGGGCTTGGATAGTTTTAAGCGAACCATTTTCCAGACTCACAACTTCCTGATGAATATTCTCTCGTAAGATTAATCTGCTCTCCCTTTTATAATTGTCCTCCCACTCGACAAAAGAAAGCGTTCCTCTCATCCATCTCAAATATTACTATAGTCACTACTCCAGGATGTGAGCATTTGGGGGCATCAAGCAAAGGGACGTTTTGAAAATGCACGGCTGTTGAGGCGGATTCCTGTGACCGTGAACCAGAGAGCTTCAGGGGAGAAATATCGGAAGAGGCAGTGCTTGCTCACAGCAATCGTGCATCTGCATGTTTCTGAGAAGGAATTGAATCTCACAAACAAACTTTTCCCATTTCAAATATGAGGTTGAAAGTGGGTCTTTGTCCACTGAGAAGGAAAGAAGATTCTAATCTGATTCAGGCGATGGGCAGCTTGAGCTCTTCCAGGAACGTGTCCTGCCACATACGGGCTGACTGGCGCAACCACATGTGATAAGACGCAATCATCTCTACCTCTTACCCACCTGGTTTCAACCTTGTACGAGCTCTTGAGTCTTCCCAGAAAAACTAGTTCACGATGAGCTAGATGGAGCCAGGAGCTTCCAAGACAAGTTGTCACTTCCCTCTGAATACCCTTAAACTCGGTCACAGGAATTGCCCCGCCAGGTCAGCCTCCTGATTCATCCCGCTCTGCCGCCTACTTGGAGAGCAACATGGACTTCTCTGATGCCAACCTTAAGGTTAATAATTTCTAAGTTTCTATTAGCTGCCAATTATGGTTCTGCCTTCCTCACATTTCTCTGAATGACCGCTCCAATTTTTGAAAATAGTATTATTATTTTGTTACAATGACAACATACTCACTGCTAAATTTCAAACAATTCAGAATCTGTAAAATGGAAGGACAAAAGCACCCCAAATTCCGCCAATCAACAATAACTGTTACCATTTGGTGACTGTCTTCCCAGACGTAGTCTAGGGCTAGACACACACGCATACTATTTTCCACAAATGAGACCACATTGTACCCACTGTGTGGTGATCTGCTCTTTTGCTGAACAATACGCTGTGGTGTGTATGCTGCACACCATGCATGTTTTATGTGTGTGCTCAACATCCCTTATTGAAGTCCATTTACATTGTTCCCAATTTTCCACTTTCAAATAATGCTGTGATGAGCATCCTTGTGCATGTTTCTTTTCATGTTTCTGCAACTGTCTCTTTGCATTAATGGATTGTGTTATTTTGGCTCATAGACCTTTGAGAATCTAATGCGAGCTATGGGTCACCTCCCTTGCAAAATGCACATATTCATATCTCTCATTTTGACTTTGGTTTTTTTGTGTATGGTTCATAGAGACACTCCCCGAACTTCATCCTTGGACTTGCTAAGGATCCCTGGACCCTGAATTAAGAATACCTCCTTGAAGGTTAATTCCAGGATGTGAATTTTTAATAGCCTCTAAATTTATTCACATTAATTTATCACTTGTTGTGAAAGGACTCATATGTTCCTCTGCCTCTTTTAATTGGGTCAACCCTCCAGTCTGTGTTCAACTCTGGAGGTTTAGTGACATAATAAATCATCGGATTACACAAATTCCCATTGACTGCCACAGGGGCTAAAGTGATTTTGAGCACAAAACAATGCATTACACCTTGCTTTACAGGCTTTAAGAAACTTTCATAAGCAAAAAAATCTCATAGATAAAAAATGTATCTGAGTATTTGATTCCTTCATTCAACAAATAGATACTGAATAACAGCTGTGCCAGGCTTGGCGCTAGGAACAAGGGATGCAAAGATGGGTAAGACTCCATCCCTTCCTTCAAGGAATTCACTCTCCAGAAGGGGAAACAGACGTGCAAACAAATCATTGTCGGACAGGGAGGGAGGACAGTGCGCTGTGATGGAGCGGCATTAACGCAAAGGTGCTCAGGGGTCTTCGGGGTCAGTGTCAGGGTCTGAGTCAGGAGGAAAGAGCCATCCTCTCTGAGGGGTATTAGCAAACCTACTCTCTTCACCTGGCCTGTTCTTCATCCCCGCGCATCTGAATCTGCTTCCTTTCTCTATGCAATATTTATTTTGCGTCTTGGGGAGACTCGATCTTAACTTGAAATTCAATGATCTGTAGGAGGGCTGAAGAGAATCTAGGAAGCCGAACGATACAAGAAATGCTGAGGTCGCATCCAGCAAAGTGCTGGGCTGTTTGATGATAACATTCACTGTCTGCAGATTTGCAAACACGCATGTCCTAGCTGTTACATCACTGCAGCAGACGAGATGCAGGAGAAACCACAGGTCGAGTTCACACAGACAGGTAGGTGTGGTGCGTGCTGCCAGGGCAGTGTGTAATTACTGCGAACACGAAAACAAAGGCCATCTAAGAAGCTCCTCTTTGTGTTTGTTGCCACACTCTGTACCTCTTGGCTCAGACTTAAAGGGTCAGGGCCTATGATACTGTGATTTATAACAAATATATATGTTTGGTCATTCAGATGACTGAAATATACTTCTTAGACATATTTGTTCTTTACCCACAGTTCCTAGCTCACAGCTCTCAATCCTTGGAATTTCCTGAGTGACAAGAGTAATGGGAGCATCTTTTGTTGTAGTATTTGGTTTCTTGTCCTTAGTTCCTGAACAGACTTCAGGGCCATAAAGGGGAAATGGATGTCTTGTTTATGTTAATGAAAGTGACTTTTGGACCCTACCTAAGGAATGGGGCTGGTTGCCAGGAGGATCAGCCCTGTGATCAGAGGATGGGAACTTTCAGTCCTGCCCCCGGGTTTCCAGGGAAGGGAGGGGGCTTGAGGTTGAACCAATAGCCAATGGTCAATGACTGAGTCAATCACAGCTGTGTAATGAAGCCTCCATAGAAACCCGAGAGGACAGCTCATGGGCCCTTTTGTGGACAGCTTCCACGTTGGGGAACCAGAACACTTCCATGTGCCACCGTGCTGGGCCCCAAGCCCCACGAGGACAGAGTTCAGGACTCGCCCTCTGTAGCTCTTCATCCTGGCTGTTGATTTGTATCCTTTAGTGTCCCTTGTAATAAACTGGTAATCTAGTGAGTAAATGGGTTTTCTTGGGTTTTATGAGCCATTCTAGCAAATTAACCAGACCCGAGGAGGGGCTCCTGGGAACCTCTGATTTACAGCCAGTTGGTCAGAAGCCCAGGTCATCACCTCGGCGTGCGGCCGGCGTCTGAAATGGAGGGAGGTCTGGTGGGACTGAGCCCTTCACCCGTGGAGTCTATCTCCAGGCAGACCGTCAGAGTGAGCTGAATTCTCAGACACCCTGCGGGCATCCGAGAACCGCTTGTTGGTGTGGGGGAGCCACACACACACACGTTGGAGTTGGGTCCAGGAACCCTTTGTTGGCCCTTTGCAATAAACCATCTCATTCGTCTCCACCGCAGCCCAGGTATCTCTTCAGCAGCTGGGTTTCCTTTTGAAATAGATGACTCTTACCTAAGTGCTGTGTCTTTTGTGCCGTTTGGTCCTCTGTCTATATCCATTCCTCTCACTTTCCCTGCAGGTGTGTATTTTTCCTCTTTCCTCACTATCTACCATCTTTCTCTAGGCTTCCCACGGTTAGGCTGCCATTTCTTGGTCAATGCTTCTAGGTTTCCACATTTGCAATAATCTTCAGCCCTTGCTTACCTGTCTCCTCGCACCAGGCCGGGCGTTCCCCGGCCAGGGCAGAGCCCACCCTCAGCTAAGGTTTCCCCTCTGTTAGGGAAAGAGGAAGAAGACGGTGAGTGTAAGTGTGTCCCAGAGTCAGATTTCTTAAGGACGGCACTCACGAGGATAGCGCAGTCAGCTTGACTTCCCCTGGGGGTTCTCAGGATAAAAGCTGACTTTTCAGAAAAGTGTTTGGGTGTGTGCACTTTTCATTCAAAATGAAAGTATATGTTGATGCACAAAATATGTTTTTAATGTATTTATTATTTACAAATATGAGTCACAGGCATCTGAAACCAAGCGTTCAAGCCTGTTGAAAAGAGAGGTATGTGGAATTTAAACAGTACAGAGAAGGTGGCTGCAGCGTCTGTCAGCATCCCAGCCACTCCTTGAGGCTAGCCTGTCTTTTTTTCTAAGACTTCATGACACAAAGAAAACCATTTAAAAATCTCCACAATATTTCCTGCACATTGAATGTTGACAAGAAATCTTTACATTAGGGTCTAATGTTACTTGCTTTTGTTTTCAATGCAAAATGTAACTTAATTCCCTTAACATTTTATATTTCACTGATGCGAAAACACATTGTATTGAGCTTTTCAAATCTGGTCCACACCTGCAGTCAGGGATCCTTTTTCAGTTTTGAACAGTGTCCTGTGTTACATTTTTATAATTAGTATAACTTCTCTGTTTTCTCATCAATAGCAGGGGATCACAGTAGGGCTGTCATGAGTTTAAATGAATTAACACACAGTGACTCAGTGACTTACATGGCTTGAGTGGTCTCTGGGTGCCGGGCACCTGGTGAAGTGCTTTACTCCACGCGCTCGTTCACCCTTCCCCACGATGCTACGTGGTCACTACTGTTATTACGCCCCCCTCACCCGCCCCCATTTTACAAACGAGGAAAGTGAGGGCTCTGAGCATATGAGTGATGCTCCCAGGTTCCCAGGTGGAGGTGGTGCAGCAGGATGGATGTCAGAGGCTGCGCTCTCCACTGTACTAACCTGCCTTTCAGGTAAGACGGGACCTAAAAGAACCCAGCTGTGAATAAGTAGGAATTGTTTTAAAAGTAGAAAAGTATAATCTTGAGCATATGAGATGAACTTTTTTATGTTACTGATGCTCACTGTAGTCCAGCTAAGGCATTTCTAATCCTTAACGGCTGCTTTTTGCTGTCTTAGTAAATTTTTCAGCTCCCTCGCTTCCTCCTTTTCCCGAACACTTTTAAACATCGGACTTCAGGTAAAAGCACATTCATGGAAAGAACATGAGGTTTTGAGTCAGAAAGGGCTGGACTCCTTCCCTCCCAGCTGTGTGACCTTGAGAAAGTTACACGTCTCTCTGAACCCTTGTCTGCTTGTCTGTAAAGACAGCAATAATACCTGCTTCAGCTTTCGTGGGAGGGGGCGTGAAATGATCAAACATTCAAACACTACAGAGGAAGACAGCCAGGACACCAGGACACGAACAGAGACTGTGACACACGCCACCAGGACTGAGCACCGCCTCAGCTGCCTCCTGGCTCAGCATCCTGCCAGTTCTCGATGAGGATGGAACTCAGCATCAGGATCTCACCAAATATCACTATTTTGTTGCTATATGCTTAGGCTTTAAATTCTCTCTATAGAAAGTTGTAGATTGTTCTCACTCCATAATCCATGTAATAATTCACAGTGGATATTTTTGTTATTTTTATCAAGTCTGAATATAAAGAACTTAGGTATGCTCTATATATTTCTAATATGTGATTTTAGTACAAATTCTGATGTACATATAATATGAACAAACAATTGGTGGAATTGAAAGTACAATTAGGGGCGGGCTCCGTGGCTGAGTGGTTAAGTTTGCGCGCTCTGCTGTGGCGGCCCAGGGTTCGGATCCTGGGCACGGACATGGCACCGCTCGTCAGGCCACGCTGAGGCGGCGTTCCACATCCCACAACTAGAAGGACCTGCAACTAAGATATACAACTGTGTACAGGGGGCGTTTGGGGAGATAAAGCAGAAAAAAAAAAAAAAGAAAGTACAATTAGTTAGCCAGTATACAAGAAAGAGCTCAGCCTGTCTAGAAATCAAAGAAATGCAAAACAAAAAACATATCATGTTTCACATATGAAGATATTCCTGCCAATGAAGGTCATGTTCTCTGTTGATGGGCATATAAGCTGGACAAAACCTGTTGGAAGGTATTTTAAAATATGTAACAAGAATCTTAAAATATATAAATATATTTTAAGATAATTTAAGTTCCTGGGATCTAGCTTTAAGAAATAAGATAAACTACAGAAAAAGCTTTTAATATGAAGTGTTTGTTGTGGCATTATTTATAAGAAGTTGGAAACAACCTAAATGCCCTACAAGTTGGGAATAGCTAAGTAAACAAGATGTTCCCACGTAAAAGATTACTGTGCGGTGACTTTAAATTACACTTGTAAAAATTTATAATGACGTGGGAAAATACATGTAATATAATTTAAGTGAAAAGCAAAATATATTGAATATAGAGTATGATGATAAGTAAGAAAAAGTTGTATAAATACAAATACTTGGAAATAAACTGACCAGAAAGTTACTTGAGAGGTATTACAGGTGGTGTGTTTTCCTGCTTGTTACCTGTTTATATTTTTCCATTTTTTTTCACAATGAGCATGTTGTTTTTACAATACGAAAGCACACAGCAAAGGCCACATGAGTGAAGATCTTGTTGCTTGCGGGGCAGCAGCCCTGCCCCAGCACGATGCTGTAACAAGGCAGAGTCCATCTGGTTGTCTCCACATCACGCCACCCCACAGGGTTTCTGTGAGGAGTAAATATCCTGCAGGGAACAATGGCCACGACAGATTACTATCTAGTAAGAAACTGCTATAGAAAATTTAAATGTGACAACCTTACACAAGTGATGGGAAAGTGTGTTATGAAAGGAGTTTTTTACACTTCCGAAGAATTCACAAGTCTTCTTAACTGGCTAGCTTTCCTATGCATTTGAAATTTCATTTATGTAACATGTAACTTCTCAGGAATATTTTCTGAGATGGGGGTGGGGTGGGGAGAGTAAGGGACTTCCTAGGGGAAGGGGGCAATTCACAGGAAGCTGAAAAGGAGCAAACATTTGGAAACAGTGTTTGGCCACAGAAACAGAAGACACAGAAGGGAGCCCAACAAACAGGCTTCTCTAGGTTCCTCCCTGCCCACCACCCAGTTCATGTCGTGCTCAGGTGATCGCTCACTTCCTGAGACAGGTTTTTTAATCTGAATGTTTTTAGGCAGTTAAGGGGAAGGTAATAAGAAAACTTTCCGAGTCTTTTGTTTCTTATAAATAATCAACCTAAAATAATCCTCATGTTAAAGAGACACATTTTGGGGTGGGGGATGTTATTCTCCTTTAGGGCAGTCTATGATGTGCACACAATGACGAAATCGCATTTCTCAAAACTATCGCCCTTGTTAAGTGACCCATATTCGTAGTTTAATTAAGAAGGGCTAATAGGAACAATTTTCCATATTGAACACTCTGTCTGTAGTCTTTATACGTGAAAGAAAGACAGTTTGGCTAGACATAAAGTCTTTGCGTCTACTTTCTATATTTGAGAATCTTATATATGTTGCTCCAATGTCTTGTAAGGAACATTGCTGCGCAGAAATCTGAGGCCAGCCTGATATTTCCCCTTTATAAGCAACCTGATTATGTGCAACCTCCCCAAAAGGATTCTTTCTTTTTCTCTGTAGTCAGTAGCTATACCAGGTAAAATGTCCCTGGCATGTAATACATTCTCCCAATAAAGAGAAGTAAGTTTTCTTGGAATTGAGCAAAGTTTTCTTCAGTTATATCTTTAAGTGTTTGTTCTGCCCATTATTTTGGGTCTTTTCCTTGGGGGTGCCAGTTATAAGTTTTCTAAGAATCTCCTCTACCTGTTTTCTGTATCTATTATTTTGTTTCTAATCTTTTTGACTATTTTTCATTTCATTTTGCTTGTTTTTCTCATTTCTTTTCTCTACATTACTAAGTTTCTTTTCTTTCTTACTTTCCTTCTAATTTTGTCCTCATTTCTGTGAGGGTTTTATTTGTTTTACTGCTTCTTTTCTGAATTCTCTCCCATTTCACCATATTCTATTATCTCATTCTCTCTCCCTTGAATTCCTGCATTTCTGCTTTATGAGTTTGCTTTTTGTTTTTATAGGAGTGATTGCCTCCTTTTTTTTCTAATTCAGGGAAAGATATGTTTTAGGAAATTTGTCTGCCGTAGCATCGTTTTACTGGTAGAGTTTGGTTCATATGTTAAGTTTTGCTCCTTTCCCTCAATTTTGTGTCATAGTTTCTTCATGTTGGCACTCTGCTGCATCCTTTCTTCCTCGTCGTTGAATGAAGTGTGTTTTCCCGGACCCGCTATTTGCAAGAGTTTCCAGTTTGGGTGGGAAGGAGCTGGTGTTCACAGTGCGGGCTCTCTCCTCTGCGGCCCCACGAACAGATCGCGTCCTGCAAATGCGGCAGGCCTGTGACTCTTTGTGCCGCCTCACTCGCACACTCTTTGGGAGTCAAACTGGCTAAGGGTCCTTTGCTGGCAGCCTGGCTAGCCCTGTTCCCACACCCTCTTCTGCAGACAGAGGATGAAGTTTCCTTAACTCAGGTGTGTTCCTTACCCTCAGGACTCATGCTTTTCCAGCTGGCTCTTCCTGCTGTTGAGATTGACTCGAATTTTTCGCTCTACTTCCTCCCACATGATTTCTGCTCAATCTCATCTGCTTTTGGCAACTTTTGTCCATGTTTAGGAACCTGGGCAGTACACTTGTGCCCTTGTTTACCCCCCCCCCCAAAAAAAAGAGTTTGGGGATTTTGGGGGGTATAGGTTGTGTTTTTATGCTTGTAGCTCTTAAACGATTTCCAAAGATAGAAGGAGAAAATACAAGTATAGCTGGTCATGTCCACATCAGAAGTCCTTGCTAATTCTTTAGGAGTGATATCCACATTTTATGGAAATCAGAAATTCATATACTCATATGTGTGTGTCCTCAATCCTCTCCTAATGATATTCAAAATTATGGACTTTTAGGATAATACAAAAAGGGTCCTTTAAAATTATTTAGTCAACTATTAATAAAAATGCTCACATAGCCTACCAAAATGAGGGATGACATATCTCTTGGCTAGGCCTCACCTGAAGCCTCATAATTACAATATGCTGGAAATTTCAAGACCCTGGAGACAGGCTAATTAAGAGTTTGCATTGTTCGTTTACTCCTTACAGAATCCCCTGCTGGGCGATATTCAGATACTTTTCCACACGGCGTCCAGTTCCTCGCCTCAAGGTCAGATGCTGCAATTATCTGAATCATCTGAGCCTTGAGCTGACATGGCTGGCACTGAAATGGGGACAAATGCCCATTCCTTGCAGCCAAAAGAAATCTGCCTGTCTGACAAGATTTATTTCACATGGGGATGATGTCAGAGTATTTTTAGTCCTGAAAGATATTTACCTAAAGCAAAAACTCGATTAATTTTGATTATGTCAATGACAATACAGTTATGTGTGCAACTGAACAATTTTGGAGCTGTCTGGATGGTATTCAAGCAGCGTGTATTTGAATTTCTACTCCAAATCTTTGTTACTGATAGTTGCGATCAGACTGGAGTTCAGCATTTCATGAAAGAGAGTCACATAGACAGAAATGTAGGACAATTTTGCTATTGATATGCTGCTTGTGAAATTCTAAATAAATTGTCTTTTTTGATAGCATAGTTTCCTTTCAGGTCAGTGAAATTTAACTCCTCTTCAACCAAGCTGCACAGATAGGCGAGACGCTTTGTAATTCAAACACATCCTGAGGTTTGCACACGAAAAGCAGCTACAGAAACCTAAAGTATGGTTTATACTCATAAAAGTGTGTGTCTTTTGAAATTTGGACTTTATTTCTACCAAAATAGTACAGCAACTCCTCAAAATCTGTGCTTCCCTTAGGCTCAGGGCGGTTGCCTGAGCTCCGTGCACCTGCCAGGTTTGAGATCTACACTTCCTGAGGCAAACGCCCTTCCCTCCCCTGTGGTTTCAGCTCAGTGCAGTGAGGTGTTTCGTCAGACCAGCCAGAAAGCGCAATCTCTTGGGTCCCTGCGCGGTGAGTAAGTTGGGCCTCTGCGAAGCCTTTCGTTCCCCAAAGCACTTGACCTCAAACGTCTCTTCAACAAGTACCACAACCTAGGCTTCTGAGTGCATTAAAATAAACCCAAACAGCACACACAGATTTGTCTGTGTCCAGTCTGGTGATGGTTAAGGGCACAGGCAGGAAAAACTGACCACCAGGATAACTTCCATTCTTACACCAGGAAAAGAATCTTTCTGACACAGCTTGAATCGGAAACTTGCCTGGTGAATGATGCAAGGAGCACCAGACTTCTGTTTCATCTTGAGCTAATATTGAAGCACCTTCCCCACCCCTGCCCGCTTCACTGCAGGTGCCCCACCCACAGTAAACATCCAGTTTACCCCAGACTTCTCAGATTCCCTGTCGGCAGAGACAGCCCTTGAAAAGTTTCCGAGTTGCAGCTAATCAGGGTCATTAGGTCACCCGCTGGGGGTCACCTACTGGGTACTGCCGCTTTACAGCATTCCATTCCGTACACTAGGCACACGGACTGTTCCTCTTAAAATAAATATTTTTACATTCTCGTTTAAGTGTGTGTGTGTCACAGTGGTTTTCAAACTTTTTTCTTTTTTTTACATCTGGAAGTTCAATATGTAAAGGAAATAAAAGAGAAGACAGCTGTGCTAAAAGGGGGCTGAGGATAAATGAGCATCGCCCTGCCAATGAGGCAAAATCCCCAGGCCTGAGGGAAGCACATTTTGAGGCATAGTCCATGTTTGTGAACAGTCCATGGGTATGTGAAGAGAAGATGTATTCTCATTCCGACTTTCATATCTATTTATATAAATTTATAAATATACAAACATGTATATAATCTACATTATTAATCATGCTGTTTGGGTCTTCCTAGCCTTACTGACTATTTATGATCACTTCATCTGTTCTGCGTGAGAAGTAAATTAGTTAATGTCTTCTGTTGATTTCCCCCTGAATTTACTGTAGTTTTTGCTTTATGAATTAAATGCTGTGTTATTTGATATATGGATGTTTGTAAGTGTGAGATCTTTATTGTGATAAAGTGCCTGTCTTTGTCTCATTTGTGGTTTTTCCCTGAATTGAACTATGAGATAAAATTTTGATCTTGGCCTCATTTGCTTGGAATGCTCTGTCCATCCTTTTATTTTCGTTCTAAATCACTTTGTTTTCATCACCTTACGTATATAGTATGTCATTGGGGTTTGATCTGATATTCCATCTGAGGAAAATTTTCAATTAATTGGTAAGTTTAATCTTTTTACATTTATTGGAATGAAAATTCATTTCTTATTTCATGTTTTATTTTAGTCCACCTATCATTTTTTTGTTATGCTTTAGTTTATATTGCCCATTTACTTTTTTGTCACTATATGGCCTGTATATTCTTTGTGTACGTGTGTTTTTGAACTTGAAAGGCACGTATATTTGTTCCAGTGGATAGCTTAATAAACTATCACTATGTTTTAGATATTACTCAAATCAGTGAGCAGTGTATTTCCTGTTCCTCTTTCCCCGTTCCTTAATTACTTTTTGTAATGTTTACCTTATTTCTTTTCTCTCTTAACTTCTGTTGGTTGTTTCATTGCTATATTGTCAGGATTTATAATATTTACTCTCTGTACTATGACCATAATTCTCACATTTGTTTCAGACTTAATTCTGCAAATAAATGGATTCAGTGATCACTGCCAGTTCATTTTTTCTAAATTCATTTCTTGGTTGGCTGAGGTTCATCCTCTGCTAATATCCTCTAAAAGGGCTCATGGAAACCAGACTGCTGGTGTGTTCAAAAATATTGTCTATTACATTTGTGCTTGATCAAGTTTCTCCAGTATAAAATTCTTGGGAATAAAATCCTTTGGGTTACATTTTTATTTTTTCCCCTTATAGATGTCTTGATCATTTTTATCTAGATATCCAAAAGATTTTCATTAGCTTTGAAATCCAGTAGTTTTACCAGAATATGTCTTAGTTTGACATTTTTTATATTTTTGGGAAAAATACATGCCCTTTCTATCTATAAATTTAGGTCTTTTATTTCCAGAGTCTTTCAAAATATTTATCTAAGCTTACTTTTTTTAGATTATTTTCTTGGTTGTCTTTCTTGACTATGGCTATATTGGATTTCTTTTGACTCTCTCCACTTACATAATTTGCTCTCTAGTTCTTTTAACTAGTTTACTCTTTTATATTTCATTTTACTTGCTTTTCTCAATCTGGTATTCCATGACTCTTTAAAACTATCTTATTTTGGTTTTCATTTTTTCCTTAACAACTATTTATTTTCTTTTGTGCTATTTCCAAGGCTGCCTTAATTTTTGAGACAGTTTAATTTTTTTCTCTCACTTCTTTCAATTCATGTTTAAGCTCCTTTTGTGGTCTTACTTCATTTTTTAAAATTTCAAGTGAAGAGAGTTGAAAAAGTTGAGTTAATCATACTTATCAGTTCATGCCACATTATCACAATTAACTCGTGTGTAGCCAGCTTTACGTGTTTATTTCTTCCTTTCTCTTCCTAGCCGCAATAGACAACCAATCAAATCTGTTAAATGTGTATCTTTTTATGTGTTTTTGTAAAACGGGCATTGTTTCTATATATCACATTTAATGTACATACATGGTATTTATGATCATTATCTAGTTTTTTCACTTAGCACCATGTTTTTAAGATCCATCCACATGGCTTTGGGGCCCCCGATCAGGTACTCCTAAATGCACAGTGCTGCATGACGTGCACCTGCCACTTCTTACCTATTCCTCTCCTGGAGATGGACACCCGGAGTGCTTCCCGCTCCACTTCCACAAACAACCTGCTGCTTAGTCCGTTCTGGCTGCTATAACAGAATACCATAGACCGGGTGGCTTATAAACCACAGGTATTGCTTTCTCACACTTCTGGAGGCTGGAAGTGGGAGATTACGGTGCCAGCGTGGTTGGGTTCTGGTGAAGCCTCTTCTAGGCTAGGCCGCCGACTGCAGACTCCCAGTTGTGTCCTTGCGTGGTGGGAGGCAGAGGGAGCTCTCCAGGGCTTCTTTTAGGAGGCCACGAATCCCATTCATGAGGGTGGAGCCCTCGTGACCTACTTATCTCCAAGGCCCATTTTCTATCTAATACCATCACTTTGGGGGTTAGGTTTCAACATGAATTCTGGGGGGACACATTCAGACCACAGCACCTGCAATGAATCAGTATAATTTCTTTGAGATGTACACCCAGGAGCAGAAATTCTGGGTCATGGGATAGGCAAAAACTTACTTTACTTAGATCACGCCCTCCCTGGTAATGCTGGAGTGAGCTCCTGGAGTCTTATAGTCCCAAACACTTGACATCGCTAATGAGTGTGAGCATTTCTTCATTTGCTTGCTAATATTCTGGGTTTTCTATACCCTAAATTTTCTGTTCCTCTGCCAGTTTTTCTCTTGGGGTTCCTTTCTTTTTCTTCTTCATTTGAAAAGTTACTTTTATGTGCTAGAAATTAATCTGTGGTGAGTTTTTGACACAGTAATTATCTTCTTTCAACTTTGGCTTTTCTTCCTTGGGCTCTAGTATCTGCTCTGTGCTCCTATTTTATTTCATTTTATTTTATTATTATTTTTCTGTGGTCCTATTTTAAAAGCAACAGTTGCATCATTAACTGTTAAACTTTATGGCTATAAGTTTGATTAAAAATTTCTTTTGCTAAATGGTGAAACATTTTTCTGATAAGAATTTTGATTTGCCATTTTTCCTTATTCTCTCTTTCCTCTTTTCTTATGGTGTCTTTTTATGCTGGCTCATTTTCGACTGCTTACACATCTTTGAAGGAGGAGAGGTTTTCCCAGATATGCTACTTGCAGAAGGTTTGTGCTGAGGGGTCTGGACCATGTTCCAGCCTAACGGGAATCCTCCTCATCATGTGAGCTCGTGAGGATGCATTCCCCTAGCTTCCACTTCTAACTGAGAGATACTGGCAGTGGCAGAGCTGCTCACCTTGCAGTCTACTTTTTCCATTGTGCCTCACCGACAGAAGGCTTCCTGCAGATATGGCACACCTGAACATTCCTTTTCCCCCGTGTCTTACCTCCTTTCTATAATAAATCATGGTGAAGGAGGTGCTGCTGCCAACCTTGTACTTGATTCCTGCGTTTCAACTGAAGGGTCGTTGGTTTTGCCCCTAAGGTAAGTCACTTAAAGGTGTGCAGTGTGCTTTGTTGACATTTTCTGAGACCTGCCACCAGCGAGATGGTTACAGTCTTCCTGCCCTTCACGGTACTTTCGCATATACCTGTAGTCCAGGGTTCCAGGTGTCTCCCGTTTTCAGCTAACATGGATTTTGCATTTTTGTGTGTCATTATTCCTGATACTGGGTAAATTCTGAGAGGAGGCGGATAGAGGATGCTATAGCTACTCTAGCATTTTAATTCTGGAAGTTTCTCCAGAGTACATTTTAGAAATCACTGTTGTATGTCTATATTATGTTACCTCCACTAGATTGTAGTTTGGGGACTTTTACTTTCCTTATATCCTTTACTGTTGATTCTTAAAGTCTGGTATTGTAAGAATTGCTCCCAATGTCTGTTAGAAATTTCAGCAGTCAGGCCCAGTCCTCGAAGCTTCTGATCACAAGGCCGGGGCCAAGCGTCTCAGACGCTGGTGTTTCACCCACTGTACCTTCATAATGTTAATGGGCTGACCTACAAGGGTGTGGGTATTTGCATGAGAACTCCTGGTATATGCACTGGAATGGATAATGTTTTTAATAGAAAAAACTGGCTGAGATAACATATGTAGCAATAGAGAAGGCACTGAGGCAGGATGTTTTCCTTGGAGAATGGAGAAATGCTTTTGTTTCTATCTCAGAAATATTCTGTGATCTATTCGATTGAGCAGCATTTAGCACAATAATGATACACAGTAAATACTGATGAATGACAACTACAGAGTGGGGCAAAGTTTAATAGACAAAAAGTCTCAGACTCCCCAAAAGTGACCCAAGGAATACAAGTTATCTGTATTTTTATGTGAATAACCAGGCAAGTACTCCCTTCGGGTCAACTTAACCACCAGGTGGACTGTTTGTGAATGTGCGAATGTGTTACATGCAGCACGGCTGACATAACTTCTCCCCTGGCTCTACCCCAGCGTCCTTTGTGGCCACTGCTGGTTCTCCCTTCTTCCTGCGCGATGACTTTCCATCTAGAGACTGCATTTCCCAGGCTTTCATATAGCCACGTTTGGCCGTGTGACCAAGTTCTCACAAAGTGATGAGTTCTGCTTTATTGTTCTTCATAGCCAGCGTCACTACTTAACAAATATCTATGCACATCTACTCCCGTGTTAACATCTCCACTAGAATAAGAGCACAAAGGCAGGCGCTGTCTTATTCTCGCATATTCCCGGCATGTAAGTCAGCATTTGGCACCTAAGGGACACTCAGTAAATAAGGGATTGGAAGCAGGAAGAATTGTTGAAAGATACAGGGACTGTTAGATGCGACGGGACATGTGGGTCCCAGTATTTCGACAGTGAGGATGAATAACAGACCTCTTGAAGGGTAGTTTATCCTGGTGGGGTTGCCAGTTGAGCTTGAAGGGCCACCTCTCAGTGCACACTGTGCACTCGCATTCTCAGAGAGGGGAACTGACTGGGTTGATTTCATCAGCAGAATGGAGGATCCCGTTGAGGAGAGCTTCCCGCCACTGCAGAAGGCCGACCTTCCTCACAGCCAATCTAACCACACAGGCTTGCTTCTGGCTCAGGTTGCTTCTGGCTTCAGAGCACGGTTGGTTCACTTACTATACACTGGCATGAGTGCAGCAACGCTGTACAGAAAGACCATCTATCCTCCAGAGCGTGTGGTGAACATTGCCGGCACTCCCTGCTTTCAAAATGAACATCGTCCTCTCGAAACAGCCACTTCATGGGGAGTTGTCTGTTTGTCTTATAGGTATTTCAACTGTATTTGAAAACATTTTTAGGTGTCCTGTTTTGAAGCATAGAATCATACCATGGAAATATATAGACTAGTATTCCAAGGCCTGGTCAAGACCACACACGTGAGCTCTGTGACTGGATGAATCACGTCACCTTTCTGGGTCTCAGTCTTCATCACTGAAGACAGGTGGTGAAGTGAGGTGAGGTGACTTCAAGGTCTCCTCCAGCTCCAATAGTTTATGACTCTGTGATTACTTTCAGAGCTTTCATAGCATAATTATGAACAGTCCCAATTATACCAAATATCCTCTCTTTGAAGGTAGATTTGGTTTTTTCAAACAGGTAAAATTATTCAGAGACAAGTCTGTTAATACTACATATGACAAAGGTAGATGATACTGTTTTTAAAGCCTGGAATTATCATTGATGTCTTTCTTGACTTTATTTCTGTATATTCAGGTGCAACTGGCAGAAAACCCAACACAAACTGGCTTAAGCAAAAGGAAAATTCTGGCTCATATGATGAAAAATTTCATGGTGTCCAGCTTCAGTCACAGCTTGATCCAGGAAGTCCAGCATTGCCAACATGACTCACACTTGGTTTTCCTATCTCTCAGATCTGCCTTCTCCCTGTTAGGCGGCAAGATGGCTGCCAGCAGCTTCAGGGTCACATTCGAATTTCTCAGGAATCCTTATAAAGATTCACTTTTCCCAAAAGGCCCAGAACTAATTCTTACTGGCTCTGCTGGAGTCTTTTGCTGATTGTGAGCCAACCACGGAGACCAGGAGGGTTCCCTGGTTGGTTAAGGTTGGGTCACAGGCTTGTCCCTGAGGTGGGAGGAATTCAGCTCATTTGAAGCCCTTGGATAGCACATGGTAGAAGGGCACTGCCCCAAATAAAACCACTGTGCTGATCTCAGGAAGGTATGAGGGATGCTGAACAAACAAGAAAAAAAGAGAGAGGGAGACATCTGACCAGCTGTCGCCTTAGACAAAGTCATCCTTTGACGCGCTTCCCCTTCCCTGTTTTGCTGCAGTAAAGGCACTCCTGTCTCGTGGGAGCCTCCCGACTGACCCCTTGCCTCTGGTCACCCCCTCAAGTGCATCCCAGGCACGGCCGCCACATCCCTCATCCTGAAGCACTGTTACAATCATTTCACTCCAGCCCCAAATCCTCCAGGGATCCCCTTCTGACTCCTAAATCCCACATGCTTCAGGGGGGCTATGAGCTTCCAGTTGCTCCCACATTTCTGTCCAGGCTTCTCTGTCCACCTGCACTAGTTCCGTGTGCTCACCGCTCTGCATTGCTCTCCTCCACTGAGCCCCTCGCATGTTTCCTTACAAGCCTTTGCTCTGTTTCTAGGTTCCAGCCCATCACCATTTCCCTCATCCTGTGTCTGGTCTCAGATGAGCCAGAGACTGCTGGTCATCTCCAATACCTGTTCTTTCCTTCTTCCTTGGTATTAGAACCACTGCTTCTTAGCTGGGCATATGGCAACACAATAGAGAATACATGTCTCAACATCACTTATAGTTAAGTTCTGACTAATAAGGTGAAAGCGCAGTGATGCATACAACTTCTGCAAGTGTCACACACACAGAGTGGTGTGTTCTTTTCTTCTCCTACCTCCTTTCTGCTGGTTGGAAAAAGGACGTGACGGCTGGAGCTTGAGCAGCCATGGACCATAAGAGAGAAGCTGCATGTTTAGGATGGTAAAGCCATGTGACAGAAGGAGCCTGAGTCTGTACTGATGAGAGAGCCACGACACCAGCCCTGCACTGCCTACACTTACGAGAGAGGAATTAATTTTATTGTATTTAAGCTACTGTTACTTTGAGTTTTTAACTGCTATAAAAACTATCCCCCCATGAAAATATATTGTTTAGGATAATTTTCTGGTGGCCAGTAACAGAAATGCATGTAAAATCTAAGCAAAACAGGGGAATTATTTTAGGGATACAAAGATTTCTCACAGAACCTACGGGCAGGGATGAAGGAAGCTGAGGAACAGACTGGAAACTGGGACTGGAACACTGAGGAGGCCAGGAGCCTGCTCCCTGCATCTCCTCCCTCCTTCTCTTCCTTTGACTGCAGATTATTCAGGAACCTGGCAGAGAGAAGCAATAAATCATATCTGTTTAATGGACAGCATTTATGGGAGACTCTGGGTCAGCAGCCAATTACGAAAACATTTCCTTATATGTCCTGGGGCTGTTCAGAGGACTGTTTTGAAGGGAACCATACTTTTTGGAGTCCAAGCTCTTCTGTTAGCCCTTTCTCTCAGCCCTCCAATTTTTTCAGTTGCTTATTTCAATATCAGGAAAAGGGCCTGAAATGCAAGTTGCCTATAATTGATCTAATGAAAGTCACGTTAGAGACAGCTCTGCTTTTGCAAAGGAGTTGCAGAAGCCAATTTTTATGGGAATGCAAGCACTGGCCCACAAATTACTGTTTTGCTAGACAAGGAAATAGATTACTTTTGGTACATTTTTCCCTATAACAAGATTTTTTTTTCCATTTTGCATTGTTATTATTTACTGTCCAGCTTCCTGCTTTTATCTAGTTTTTGCCTTTCAGGGGTTCTTATGTTCCTGTCAGCTTATTAATATGTTTGATAAGATGTTTGATATGTTTTATTTTGCACTTTGAGCTTTTGGTGGGAGAATCAGCCAGTCTCTAGTTGGCCATAAGCTGGGCTTGCAAGTCCAGTGTGCTTTTTAAAGAGTTTTAACTCCATTTATTCGTAAGCTATTGTACTGCATTCTGAAGACCAGGGCCCTAACTCTGTGGTCGCAGATCCCCATCTGTAATGGTGAAGAATAACCACCTTTCCATCTGTGTCCGATGGTGTTTTGTAAAGGACTCATGAGCTAATTAATGTGAAGTCATTTTGAAACTGGAAAGTACCATATAAACGTACATTTTCCAAACTTTGAAAATGAAACAGAGGAAAACAAGCAATAAAAGTTATAACTAAGGGTAACAACCTTAGAATGACTTGTTCAACTTTAAATTCTAGATATCTGCACTGCCCCGGGTATGGAGAGGAAAGTTTTAAGATTAAAAAAATACAATATTATTCTATATGTTGTATTTGACATTAATTGTATAATTTATTTTTCAAAGAAAGAGAAAGAAGGCAAACTTGAGCACACTACAAATCTATCATCATGTTTTTAAAGTTTATGAAGTGTCCATCCCTTTAACATCTGGGTGAGCAATCTGACCTAGGATGCTCACAACACTTTATATATCTTGCAGGCTCAGATTCTAACATTCTAGATGTATGTTGGTCTCTGTGCTGCAAGGACACTGGAGTGTTATCACAGGTAACTACTCATATCGCTCTTTTCATCCTCAAACTGTGCCAGCTTGTTGAGTATGCGAGAGGAAACACCAATAAATACATTCTAAAGAGCCTGGTGGGTGGCAGGTGATTTTCAAACAGACCAACATGGGACTCAGGCATATGGCTCGTGCCTACTCTTTCCTACAGATGTGGGATGTCTTCAGTCCTATGTGGAATATGTCATAGGGTCTGTCCTCTCAACATTTACAGACCAAGACAGTGCATCTGCATGTATGTCATCCCCTCATCTGCATGTACTGAGTCAGCCCTACCTACATTCAGGCCTTGAGCCTATTCTCAAGAAGCTCATAGTAATTAGGAATATAGAAAAATGACAATTACCATTCTATGTGATAAGTGCTAGAGGAGATAAGGCGTGATGCGAGCAGTTACGGGCACCTAACCCAGATAGGGCTGGCGGCAGCAACAGGGAAGGATTCACAGTGGCGGTGGTGCCTGGGTTGATAATGAAGCATAGGCGAGAATCAGCCAGGAATGAAAGGTGGAGGGTCAGCCGATGGGAAGAAAACCAGCAGACTACGTGGAGACAGGGTGATGAGCGAGGATGGCAAGACCGGAGGACTCAAGTAGTTTGCTGCACGTTGAGTTTATTCACTCCACTTGTTACTGACACACTTGTCTCCATATGTTTGAGTTCTTGTGGTGCAGACTGTGTGTAATGGTTTCTCTGTCCCCAGACCCAGCAATAGGCACGTCAACGGAGCACAGTGAATGTCTGATGATTGAATGGCATCATTTGTGACATGACATCACTGACATGGTGTCAGGGAGAGTAGCTGGGAGTCCATTAAGGAAGGTCATATCTAGAGGGAGTGAATACGAGATGAGATAGATTCAAGAATTATTTGGGAATCAGAAATGGATAGGACTTGCGATATTGGAAGTGGAGTATAAAAGTAAACAACAAATTTCTGGTCTCTGTTTGAATTATAGGTACATGATAACAGTAACAATGTTATTAATAACAGCTAATATTGATTAGGCACTCTGTGTCATGCAGGACACTAAGTATTTCACATGCATTAAACCATTTAATCTCTCGCCAACTCAGTGAGGTGGGTACTCTTATGATCCCTGTTTATGATGGGAAAATTGGGTGATTAGAGATCAGTTGCCTAAAGTCACATGTCTAGTAGGTGGCGAATTCAATCCCGGAATTCTGATTCCTAGAGCCGTCCTCATGACCTTCCCTGCTTCACCGCCTCTAGGAGACGTGATCGACATCACACTGACGGTTCTCTTCAGTGTGTATCACACAAATGGCAAGTCTCTCCTTTACTAAGCAGACACGCACGGCGATCGCCTCTGTTTGATCAGATTTTGGGAGCCTGGTTCTGTATTTTCACTTTCCCTCCCTGGAGGACCTAGAACGGGGTGGAAGTTTGACAAGAGTTGACACACAAGGTGAGAGAAGGCAGGTGCAGAAACAACGTTCCCGAATGTTCTGCAGTTGCTGGAATGACGGGATCTGGGTTCTATCGACTCCTCCTCCTCCCCACCTGTCCCCCGGCGCAGTAAGGTCCTACACATGGACGCGGCTGGTTCTACCAGTCCTCAACTCACATCGAAAATCCCTCTCCCGACTCCCGAAGAGCCCAACACCCCCGGGGCGAACCGAGGCCTTGCGGCGGCGACACAACTCCACGCCTGCACCGGGGACACCGCCCGGGGCCCCTGGGCTCGCGCCGCGCCTGCGAGGAGCCCACCTGCACCAGGGCCGCGGCGGCACCGACCCCTCGGGCGCCGCCTCCAGCCCTGCCTCGCCTCACGCAGGCTCCGCCCCTGCCCCACGCTGTCCCGCCCCGGCCTCACGCAGGCCCCGCCCCAGCCCCACGCAGGCTCCGCCCCCGGCCTCACGCAGGCCCCGCCCCAGCCCCACGCAGGCTCCGCCCCCGGCCTCACGCAGGCCCCGCCCCAGCCCCACGCAGGCTCCGCCCCGGCCTCACGCAGGCCCCGCCCCAGCCCCACGCAGGCTCCGCCCCCGGGCTCACGCAGGCCCCGCCCCAGCCCCACGCAGGCTCCAGCCCCGGCCCCTCCTTCCCCTGCCTGGACGGGCGCTCCCCGTCCAGGCCCCGCCCCGCCCCAGCCGGCCCCGCCCCCGGCCCGCCCCGGCGCAGGCGCAGTCCCGCCCGGCTCCCGCGCAGTGCACTCGGCGGGCGGGTGGAGCGGCGTGGGCCCGCGTCCTGCCGGCCTCTCGCGGCCGGGGCGCGGCGTGCGGCTGCCCTGAGCGCGGGCGGCGGCCGCCGAGTGGGTCAGGTGAGGCGGCGGACGTGGGGCGGAGGCAGGCGGGCGGGAGGCAGGCGGGAGGCGGGCGGGAGGCAGGCGGGAGGCGGGCGGCGGGCGGCGGGCGGCGGCTCCTCGGCGCGGCTCGGCCCGAGGCCCGGTCCCCGCGCGGCGCGGGTGCGGCGGGTCGAGCTCCCCCGGCCGGGGCCCGCGGGCTGGGGCGCGTCCTGCCGCTGGGCGCCGGGGGCGGGCCGCGCTGCGCGGCGTGTCGGGTCACCCGGGCCCCGCCCGGCCCGCGCGGACGCCACAGGTGCGGCGGCAGGTGCGGCGGGGCCCCGGGAGCCGGTTCCCCCCCGGCGCTCCTTCCGCGTGGGGGGCGCCCCGAGCCCTCCTGGCGATTGCATGATTGCGGGGCGGCCGCCGGCGGTGCGCGCAGACCCCCGTGACCGCCCGTGGCTGCTGAGACCCCCTCGGCCCTTGTGCTCACTCTGAGTCTCCTGTTCGTGCAGCTTTTTAGAAAAGGAGAGGGAATGGCGAGTCCAGGAGAACAGGCAGGCTGGATCTGTGGGCCGGTCGTGGCGAATGCTTGGTGCTGTTAAATATGCCACCAGTGTCCGTGGGACCTCGTTCTGGTAACATTTGTTGTTTGTTTGCCAGTGCTGTGCGTTTTGGTAGGACTTTGTATGTTCGGACATTGTATCCCAGATAGGGGTTATGTGAGCTAATCCTACAGCCCTTGTGGAATTTATGGAAGTAAACACCAGTTACATAGTTTTACCGCAACGGTGTGTTTCTTGCTAATAGAAGAAAAGCCTTTGAATTGTTTCCTTTTTCCGCTACAGTAAAGTTACTATGTTAGTGCATACCTTTGTGAACCAAAGTGGATACGTTTAGTAGAACTCTTCCTCGTGTGTTTGGCAAATAATTCGGCTGTCGCATTAATACCTCTAACCTTTCACCAGGATGGATATTTGGTGTTCGGCTGCCTGTGGAGTTTCTAATTAGACCCAGTTGTGCTTTTTGAATTATTGTAGTTATGCATATACTTCCTTTAATATTTTTTCCTCTAATTTTTCCTTAACTCTCAACCCCTCCCTCCCCAACACACACGTAGACCACAAATAATTCTTAAAATTCAAGGGGTCTTAGAAATCTGGGTCCCCGACACTTTTTAATATGGTAGAACAAAAGCTTGCAGGCACACTAGTTTTACATGTATTATGGTGGTTACTATACCTTTTTCCCTCTTCCTGAGCAGGACTCATTGAACCAATTAGTGACCTGGTCAAATGAAAATTATTAAATCTTTTTTTTTTAAGTTTTATCTCCATTATTTACTGTGCATATGACCTTGAGTAAATCATTTCATCTCTCTGAGCTTATTTTCTCCATTTGCAAATGGGTATAGTATTAGACTGAACCGTATGAATTTGCCATGTTCACCTGTTTTCCCTATGGTTTGGCCTAATCTGAACTTCATAGTGGGACGAGAATTAGATGAGATGCTCCATGTGAGATGTGTGGGGTAGGGAGAAGGAACAAACAAGCTTGACGGTGTGCCTTGACTCCTTTAGTCCTCAGAACTTTCCTGGGGTGTAGGTGGTGGTATCGCATTTCACAGATAAAGAGAGGCTCAGAGAGACCCCAGCTACAGTTACTCAGTTGTTTGCTTAGTTTTCTATGGTTACTCAGTTGTTTACTTAGTTGTCGGGGGTCATATAGCTGAGCAGTGGCAGAGCCAGGATTAAAAACGAGTGTGACTGCCCCGGATGGAACTCTTCCCGCTCTTGCTCCTTCCGTTCCCACACCTACCCCTTCTGTAAAGGAGCTCTGTGTGTAAGGAGGCCGGCAGATGAAAGGTGTTTTCATTTGTATTTCTGGTTAAAAAGTATCCAAGTTTTTTGATGATGGTGATACCACTGCTGCTGCTGTTGAGTCTAGAGCTTGCCGTGTTTCAGGTTCTGGTCCAGGCCCTGTGCCAGCTTATCTCAGCCACCCAGGCGTTAGGCAGTACTGCATCCAGTGTATAGTTGAGGAGATTGAAGAACTGAGACTTTGTGTAGCTTGCTCAGCGTCACACAGCTAATTAGGTGACTGCACTAGATTAGAAGTCAGGCAGTTTGTCTTTGATGTCCATGCTCTTAGCCACTGCACTCCACTGCTTGTTCATGTGTAGGTTGTAACGCTGAAGAATTGTTTTTAATGTAGCTTTTATGAGATAGTTAATATTAGTCTAGTAAGTAATTCTTAGTGTGTCACCAGAGATTTTTAAATCAGGTATTCATTGAGCATCTCTTCTGCAAGTTGCAGCCAGGGTTAAAGTATTCATAAGGGGTCTGGAAGGTAGGCCATTTAATCATTCCCATATCTTTTGTAAGTTCCTCAAGATTTAGAAGGTGCTTTTCACATGTGCACGTATATGTAGTTGTACTTATAGTGAGTGCCCATGAAGACGGTGTGGGATGGTTGGGGAGTGCAGAGTGCCCATGAAGACAGTGCTGGGATGGTTGGGGAGTGGAGTGCCCACGAGAACGGTGCGGGAGGTTGGGGAGTGCAGAGTGCCCATGAAGACAGTGCTGGGATGGTTGGGGAGTGCAGAGTGCCCTCAAGGACGGGGCAGAGGAAGGCTGAGGTGTGGTAGGGACATGGTGTGTTGAGGTGTTGAGGGAAAGCTTTGAGGATATTCTGAGTGAGTACACTTTTTCAAACTAAATCTTTGTCCAGTATAGTTCTGGTTAAGATGTAGTTCAACAAAGGGTAGTAAATTGGTTACTAAGTTAATTATTTAAATATGCTTCATTTCCTAAAAGTAAAATATCTGAGCTTTTGAAAACTCTTTCCTAGCTCGTGTCTCCTTTTCTGTACTGCCGTCCTTAGCTTTGCCAGTTACTTTTTTTTTTTCCCTTTAATGCTTCCAAAGCACCGAGTATGTGTCTCCATTTTGGCACCCATTAGTTCTGATATTTACATTGTACTGTTTATTGACGAGGAGTCTTCCTCCAGTGTACCCACGCTTTGAGGGCAGGGCAGGGCTCGGGTCCTCTCGCCTGTGTTAGAGCTTTAGCATTGGGCCTGCAACCTGCTAGGTACTGTGCTGTGTTTGCTGGTGGAGGGTCAGTGGAAGAATGTTTGGGTGTGTTGGAATTGATCTAGCATTGATATAGAAATGAAATGAGTGTTCAGAGTGAGGATTGTGGGCACTGAGGGAGAGAGGGATACGTAGAGCAGGTGGCATTAGTTGCTAGCTCTGTTTTCCCTTCTGCTTTTCCTTTCACCTTACAACTACGTGAAGTCGTTTCATAAGCTTAAGTGGTATGTAGTCATTGTTAGGAAAAAATGAGAAAGTAATCTTGATTTATCTTAGGATATCAGCAACACAAAATTAAATAGCTGTAGCCATAAGCTAAGATTTCTTAGATCAGAGGAAAAAGAATGAAAATTATTGAAATAGTTCAAATTTATGAGAGATTTGTGCTTGTCGTTAACAACAGGGTTGTAAATGTGAGCATAATGGAAGTTGGTGAAATTCTACACAAAGAATATGAAATGACAGTTTAGTACTATAAAGAAACTTTGTTCAAGAATGTGAGAGTGCTCTAGAAGTATTCAGGAGCATGCAGATGATGGCTTAGAACAAATTAAATAAGTGAATTGCAATTTGATGCGTCTAAAGAAGAGTGATCGTATTGAGTATTTGTTCTGGGGCACCTGTTGACAGGGATAAAATACGAAGAAACAACCAAAGTAAGTTTGAAAACAGTAAGTAAATCTTTGAAGTAATTTCCTGTTGAGAAGAAAATGATATTTGAACTCAGAGAAGTTAGTGACTTGCCCAAGGTCACACAGCTGGTCAGTGACAGAATCTGAACTGGAAGGAAGGTTTTCTGAAGCTAGTTTGATAAAATGCTCAGGTTTCCCCAAACTTTTAAAAACTCAGTTTCTCCAGTCTTGATGCTCTCAGGGTACGTACTGTTTTATCTCTTTTTTTAACAGAGGGAGCTGGAATCACTGTCTCCGCTCTTCACTGCTTTGCTGTTCATTTCCTCTCTAAAGACTCTTAGTGTTGTTTTTATCCCATCAGTATATGCTTCATTGCCTATTGAATGTTTAGGTGACATACATTCTTACATATACAAAATAAGGAGGCTTCCACTGTTAGGAAAAAGAAACTCACAAAACAGTTTTTTAAAATATTTCTGTTCCAAGGATTTGTAATTAAAGACAATATTAGTAACCCAGTAAGTTCTGAGCATTTTCTGAAACCCTTCACTTAAGAATTTGCAATAACTAACATCTCTCAATATGTCCAGTTGTACGTTTAAGTCCTATGGACTTAGTAAATGGAATTAGCTTGTGGTCTATTTTAATAAAAGTGGGAAGATTGTGTAGCTTCATTGATCATCTGACTAATTTTTCCCTTGACTTATTAATTAAATTCACACTTATAAGCATAAAATGCTTCTTAAAATGTAAATGTGAATTTTTTTTGGTTACAACCCAAATGTTAGCTTGGAAAACCAACTTTAAGATTATAATAAAAGTTAGAAAATGATTTTTTATATATGTACTTTTTTGTTTTACTTTTTCTCTTTTATTTATATTGTGTTGAATAAATCTCAAAGCTTTCTAATTACAGAGACTTTCAAATAAAATGAGTAGACTCCAAAGTGTAATGAACCTCAAAGTTCCCATCATCTAGTGCAAATAACCATCAACAGTGGTTAGTCCTGCCCCGTCTGCTTGTCCCCCTCCTGTATTATTTTGAGCAAATTCTAAGCATTGTATTATTTCATCTGTAAATTTTTCAGTATGAATTTCTAAAAGAGAAGGGCAGTCAGTTACAATACTGTTACACCCTTAAAATAATTAACACTAATTCCTTAGAATCAAATATTCACAGCTTTTCTAAATACACAGGACAAGCCACTGTGGTAAAATCAAGCTTCTGTTTATGTTTTCCCCCAAGTGCTATAGGAGGGTGAAAAAGTGTTTAAAATCCCAGCATGGCAGCAAAATAGAGGAGGAAGTGATGATGCCAAGAGAATTTGGGGGAAAGGGTAGAAGCAACACGAAGCAGTAACAGAGGCTCATTCATAGCAGTGCGTTCGAAGAAACTTCAGTTTCTCTTTCGGAAAGTGAGACAAGGGTTCAGGGGTTAACCTGCGTTCTTCTGCTGGAATTGTTCACTGCTTCTGGTTGGTTAGACCTGCCCTAGGGATCCTCTGCCTTGATCTAACCTCTCTCTGAGTCCACCCCTCCCTCCCTAATCAGTTTTACCTTTTAAATGATTCTTAGATGGAGTGGAGTCAGGTACATCAGGATTTGAATCCCAGCTGTTATTTATTGACTGTCTGACCTTGACGAAGAGATAAGAAGCATTTCAAAGGCATACTGTGAGGAGTAACTAGAATGATGTATACAATGTATATGTGTGTATGTCACACATACACAATGTAATTGTGTAGTATATATGTGTGTACACTTGATCTTAGCCAAAAGGCCAAGAAGCGATGTATATGTGTGTATATGTGTATGTATCAATAAAAGTGAAGCTATTGTTCGGAATACTTTTCATATACATATATGCCTCCACCCCCTCACTTCCCAATGCATGACCTTGGCGTTCCATCAGACCTTCATAATCTCTTGCCTAGCCGGTGCAGTCATCTCTTAACCAATTGTCTCTAGTCTCTTCTCTCTAGTTTAAGTCCTCATTGCTTTGGGAGTCCTTTTTCTAATGACATCACAGTACACCTGCACTTTCTAAAATGTACAGCTGACCATCTCTTCAGGATAAACTCCAAGCAATATTTTCTGTGTTAAATGAAGCTTTTAATGATCTGTCACGTCTGCCTCTCCAGCCTGGTTTCCTGTCGGTTTTTCCTTTGTTAGTATCATTAGTGCCAAACACTTATCCCCCGACTGTCCTGTCCTGTTTCCCAGCCCGTCTGTTGGACTCCTATTCAGCTTTTAAAGTCTTAACTTATGTTTTGCTTCTCCTTGAAACGTTCTCCTCTGTCTCCTTCCCTCTCCACATCCTCAGGGTAATCATATAGTGGCTCATAATAGGCTGTGTGCCATCTCTTTAGTCCGTTTTCATACCTGTGTTCTTAGGACTTAGTGCCAGGATTTGCCCTGAGGAATCGCAGCTGGCAGTCATCCTTCCATTCCAACAAATACAGTCGATAAAAATTTATTAAACATGCTTATTTTATACCAGAATTATATGTATAAAATGTATTTAATAAATATATATTTTTAACTGTTGATAAAGACTTTCAAGGAAATGAATTAATTGATGGAATTTGTAACACTTTAATTCATTATACACTGTTGAAGCAACAATCTGATTTTTAATGACAGAAGCTGTTTCTTCCATAATTCGTGCTAAATTAAGAAGTCATTTGGGAATTAAAGAAAGCATCTGGACCTTTCTCCCTGCCCTCCAGCGCCCAGCAGTCTGTCAATAAATTAAAAGAGAAAAATAATATGTTACGTAATTGTTAAACTTTTTCTTTTGACCTTGAGTTACTTAATTTCTATCGTGATAAAAGTGAAACAGATTTCATATGTATGATACAATATACAGATGCTCGCTTTGTTGAGGAAGAACATTTACAGCAGTAAGCTTTTAATTTAAAAAATATATTTAAACCAACAAAACAGCCGTTGTTTTTTGTCCTCCTTGATGATGATGTTTGTACTGATACAGTGTACTGATATTTGGCAAGTATTAGAAAACACCTTAGAGACGTTATAATTAGTAATAACTAATTTTATTTATTTATGTATTTCTGCTTTTTCTCCCCGAATCCCCCCAGTACATAGTTGTATATTTTAGTTGTGGGTCCTTCTAGTTGTGGCATAGTAATAGCTAATTTTAATTGGTAAGTGGCGGGTAGGTGCTAAGTGCTTTTTGTGTGTTGTCTGACTTAATTCTCATGGCAACCTTATGAGATAGGTTCAGTCATTACCCCTATTTTCAGATGAGAAATTTAGACTTAGAGCTCTGAGGTCACTTTATTTGTGACTGGTCGGCTAGGATTTGAGCCTGATCGCGAGTCCTGGCTTTTAGGTGAAGTAGCAAATGCTGGTTAATTTTTCCTCTTGGGAGGGCAAACCCTGGCCTTCCTTCTAACAGGTACACTCACCACTTCACACCCAGGACCCCTGGGTCCAGTTCTGTCACTAAATAGGTGAAAACATTTGCGCTCAGAGGAGTTTAATCACCCGCCAGAGCCTGCAGGTGTAGCTTCAGCCTGGTCAGGACGGAGCCGTAGCTTCCACTGCAGGTGCTGGTGTGTCTCTGCCCCGATGCCACATGCCCTCCTGGGCTGGAGATGACGGACTTGCCAAAGTGTCATGCTTTGAGGAATTGTAGTAAATACAGAATTAAGATTATTTAATTTTCAGATGTTAAATTGGTATGGAAAAAGATAAAAATCACAGCTTTAAAATGGTTTCTTCCTACAAGTAAATCCTGTGTTTTCCAAGGTAAGTCAGATGAGGGGAATGTGCTCTTTGTGGGAAAATGGATTTTATTTGTTCGTTTGGACTGCTGACATAAATGGAGGTCCTGAGTTTCATTTAAATGATACATATCCATTTTATCCATGTCCTTCAGATGTTTAATTGAAAATTAATATTTTACCAGTAATTTGTCTTAATTTCCTGAGTTGTCTTAGGGGTGCCTTTTTTTTCAATTAGAAAATTCATTTTAATTAGAAAAAATAATTTTTATAACTAGGATTTTTCTGGACATTCCTTAAGTGACTAGTACACATGAAATTCTTAGGAACTCAGTTAACTGACACATAGTTAACTTTTAGTAAATATTGGCTGCTGTTTTTGCTGCAATAATACTGACTTCTCGAAAGAAGAAATAACAAATACTTATCAGGGATCAGAAGCAAATTGATCCACTTTTCCTTTTGATTGGAAATCAGCTTTATCACTCAGAACTGAGTAATAATAAAGCCAGCCCAGCTGTGTTGGTAATTCACCCATAAGAATTTCGTGCCGTCATCCTTCTCCCATACTGACAGTGATCCTTGACAAGTTTAGTGTATGAACTGGGATCATCTCCAGTGGGAATTAGTTCTCGAAATCACTCATTACTAAATGCGAAGAGTACTGCCGCTTAAAAATAGCAGTTTACTTTACTCATGTAAGAACTTTGAATATGAAACCTTAAAGCCTCTGTGTGTTTTAAAGAGCCAGAGACTTTTGGACCAGTGTGGTTGGCAGCTCATTACCAGCTAAGTTACATTTTATAGAAATTTCACGTGCTTGAAAAAGGGGTTAAATTTAATCTTAAAATACCTTTTCAGAAGGGGCTTGAATTGAAGTAATATTTAAATGTATCCCCGAATGAAGCCGCCGCAGGTCGAGGCTCTGCTCGGCGGTGCTGTGTGAAGTGCTGCACGCTTTCTCTCTGTCAGTTCTCTCCATGTGGGGCCAGACCCGAGGTGCAGACTGGCCCAGTCGCCTGCAGAAGGCAGATTCAGACCTGCCCCTCTCTGAGGCTTGTTTCTCATGTCTGTAGCGTTTGTTCCAGTTTACACGACATTTGTATTTTCCGTAAATGCTTTGCTTTCACACCTTAGATGAGCCTGGAAAGCCCTTCCAAGGGCTTTGTCTGTCTCATTAATTACTGCTTGTTCTTCTTGTCTTCAGCTTTAGTTTCTCAGGAAGTCCTTTCCTCTGACTTGCCAGCCCTCCTGTGTGCTCTCTCCATGCGTTTGCATCTCCTGTGGTGTTTATCACACTGTATCATCGCCTCTACTTGTCGATGTCTTCTGCTGTATTGATACTATTTGGGAGTAGAGAAAGTCTTTCATCTTCTTTCCCCAGAGCCTGGCACATAGTAGGCCCTCAGTAAGTGCTTGTTGAAAGAATAGCTGAAACACTGTGTGTATATATAGGAAAAGTAGGGTGAATGTTGCAGGGACCGTGCATTTGACTTCAACTTAAGGGGAAGCGTTTTTGTTAGAACCATGTAACAGTGGAATGGCAGGGCGGTGCCAGTGGCGTCGTGCGTTGTGGTGGTGCGCAGACGGGCCCCTGGAGTCTGATGGCCATGGGTTTTCATCCCAGCCACCCGCAGCTGCAGCTGGAACCTGATGTTACTAAATGCTCAGTGACATTAGCTCCCATGATGGAGACGCTGCCCTGTAATTCTGCCTGCTGGGGACTGGTAATTGGATGGCTCAGCCCCCCATTCCCACTCTCTCCCCGGGTTATTTTGAAGCAAATCAAAGTAATTTTATTTCATCTTATAAGTACTTTAGTGTGTGTCTCTAAAAGATACAGGTTTTTTTTTACATAACCACAGTGCCATTACTATCCCTAAAAATTGACGATACTTCATAATACTATCAATAATATCGTGTGTTTACATTCCCTTGATTGTCTCATATTTGTTTTTACAGTTGGTTTATTCACATAAGAATCCAAACAAGGTCCACATGTTGTATTTAGTTATATCTCTTAAGTATCTTTTTAAATCTAGAAATCTCTTCTACCTCTTTTTTTCCGTCTTATTTACTGAAAAAACCATGTGGTTTGTTCAGTCGAGCTTCCCGAAGTCTAGACTTTACTGTTTTCGTCCCTGTGGTGTTTAATATGTTCCTCTCTCCTCGATATTTCCTGTGAGCTGGTGAAGACCTAGAGGCTTGATTGGGTTGGGGTCGTTTCTTTTTCTTAGGGGGGCGGGATGCTTCATGGATGGGTGTTCATTTCCTCTTTCACCACACGATCCTCAAGTCTGACTGTCTCCCTCTTTGTGATAGATGTCATCAGTAAGTTCAGGTACTATCACTCCGATCCAGGAACTGTAGAGTTCCCCAGATAGATTTTTACCTTAGGGTTTTAATAGCTGTTGATAATTACTGCCCAGACCCATGATTTCATTAGGATGGCAAAGTTGT
Source organism: Equus przewalskii (assembly GCF_037783145.1). Lineage (NCBI taxonomy): Eukaryota > Metazoa > Chordata > Mammalia > Perissodactyla > Equidae > Equus > Equus przewalskii. The sequence goes on from NC_091835.1 coordinate 85,489,474, forward strand.
ATTTAGTAAATGGAATTCTTTTAAAAGGAAGGACTTTTTCTCATAAACTCTTTAGTTTCCTGTTGTTCAGGGAAGTCAGGATAAATCCTTTATTTACCAGTTTTCAAAATAATGAACTGGTTCCATAGCACCAATCAAAGGGGACCAGTGAGATTTTGTTTTCGTCTTATTTTTACTCTCAGGAAGTCATGGATTTAAAAATGTTTCTGTTTCAAGTCTTCACAGATACCGTCCTTTTTGGTGTTCAGGTTGTCCCTCTGGTCAGTGATGCTGTCCAGTGGTCTTGAATGGCTTTCTTGCTTCCTGGTGGAAAGATGTTCCCAGGGTCTGTTTGTCCCTGCCCCGGGCTGGGCCATTTTCCGAGGAGCTCCTGTTCTCTTTTGCAGGAAATGCTGTCTTGGGCACGAGAGGCACTCGCTGCTCCTGAATTAGTTGCTGCTGTTATCCCTTTACAGTGGATAAAGTTAGGAATTGTTTTTTAATAGAAATTTTTTTCTGATATTTCTGATTCAAGTTTAGGACTTCTCCAGAGTTTTAGCTTCTTTGATTTTGTATTTAAATCTCTTATATGCTGAAAATCTTAGTTCCAGATTACATTAACATAACTTATTTGCTTAATCTTATTGTATGTAATAGTTTCAGAATAGCAACATCAGGATTGTTACTGCTGTGATTACTGAGAGTCGGTTATGATTTCTTTCGTTTCTTTTGTCCTTACAATATGTTCCACTAGGATGCACAGTTTTATTGCTATGTTTTAAAATCATTTGCAATAGCTCTTTTCTATGTGGTTAAGCTACCATTTCAATATACAGCTAGGTTCATTTGTTTCATTTTTAGGGATTCTTTTCTAACATTTAATTTTGTTTTATCATTTACATGGTTCCAAGCTCAAATTCAAACCTACAAGGCATGGTCCATTCAGAAAAGACTAGTTTTGTGCCTGTCCCCTTTTGCTATAGGTAACTATTTTTATTAGTTTTTGGTTTATCCTTCCACTTCTAAAATACAGGTAATACATACATAGATGTATGTATGTTATATATACATATAGGTAAATTTGTATTTTTTTCTTAAAGGGAGCTTACTATATACAGTTATTCTGTTTTTTAACTTGTCAATAGCTCCCCAAGATGACTGCGTAGCAGTATGTAGATGTCATTCCTTTCCTTTTACAGCTGTCTGGTGCTTCATTATGAGGGTGTATGTTGGTTCATTCTATCAGTCTTTTGCTAATGCTGCTAACCTTATGCATGTGTCTTTTCTTTTTTTATTTTGCCAGTTTGTCTTTGGGATAAAGCTCTCAAAGTGGGCATGCTGGGTCATAGGTTTAATAAATCTCTCATTTTGCTAGATATTGTCGAATTTTCCCCCATAGGATTGGTACCGTTTTGCATTTCCAGACATGCAGATTCTGCACGCTTTATGATTTGGTGAACCTCTAAGGTGTAGAGAGGTGAATTAGAAGTGCGTGGATAGGAGAAGGGAACTATCATACATAGTCACTGATAAAATGCCAGAGTTCAGTGGAAACCTGTTTTCTACCTTGAAGTGAATTAATTAGTAATCTATATTCAAGTGAAAATGAAATATTCAGGTCATATGTTTGCTTGGTGTGTGTTCATGTGTGTGTATTATGAATAAGGAGTGAGCAGTATTCTTTTGGATGAAAAAATAATAAATTATAATTGAGTAGTAAATACTTTAAATTCCTTGTTAATATGATCTTTCATTTGGCGCAGTGAGTATTTTAGATGAAAAACAAGAATTGGTTTCATTTTGAGGATTGAAGTTACCCTTTGCTACGATGAAAACAGCCTGGTGTCTGGTGGTTAAGATCTGGTGCTCTCACGGCTGTGACCTGGGCTCGTGGCCCAGTCGGGGACGACACTTCCCATCTGTCAGTTGTCTTCCTGTGGCGGCTGCGTGTGGCTGTGATGCTGAAAGCTCTGTTACTGGGATTTCAAATATCTGCAGGGTCACCCGTGGTGGACAGCTTTCAGCGGAGCTGCTAGACTGAGACAGACTAGGAAGAGGGACCTGGCCACCCACTTGTGAAAAGAGTGGACATGAAAACCCTGTGAACACAGTGGAGCACTGTCTGATAAGCACGGGCAGGGGAGAGGATGGCGCAGACAGACAGGCGGGTTCCCTCCTCTGGACACAGGGATGCCAGGAGTCAGAATCGACTTGACAGCAGTAACAACAACAATAAAAACAATAAAAAAAAATCTCTTGGATTTGAAATTTGGCACTTGTAGATTTAGTGGTTCCAATCTTGATTGTCCAGTCTGTGACATGTAGTAATCTGTAATTTTGAGAAACTGTGTGAATATTTGGTCAGCTCTCTTCTTTCCCAAATTTACTGCAGCCTTTGTTGTTCCCTACTTGCCTCATTTTGAACACTTGTTATTAAGAGTATGTATTTTATGAAGTAATTATGTGCTGTATTGGTGCTTGTGTTTGGGAATTTTGGGAAGTTCTGGGAAGGTATCACTCAAGATTGTCAAAGTACTATTGTAGGAAGGAAAAAACTGGCAAGAGAGGTTGGGTTCAGATCAAGGTCACAGAAGACCTTGATTTTCAGGCTAATAAGTTTGGACTTCATTCTGTAGATACTAGGAAATCAGTAAGGGATTTATAGGATTTCTTTTAGATTCGTCAAGTGAGAAACTTGAGCGGTACACGTTTTAGTTTTCATGTAAATTCGGGATGTAACTGAGTAGTTTTATGAACTGTTTTTTGCTTAGGGAGAAACGGAAGCATCCGTGTTAGCGTTAATGGCTGATTGTGATAAGTGTTTACTGAGGCCGAACTTTGTACCAGGGGCTTTCCGTGGATTATCCCCTCTAATCCTCACAGCACCCTGGAGAAGGAGGGAGTATTGTTGTCCCCATTCGCATCCCATCAGAGGAGAAATTTAGGGAGATGTAATACATTACCCTGGATTGGATCCTGGATTTATAAAGGAAGGTATTAGGACAGTCAGTGAAGTTTGACTGGTGTCTGTTGATTAGATGGTAATATTGATCAGTGCTTACTTCCTGATTTTGATGATGGCTTTGTGGTTAGATAGCAGACTGTCCTCATACTGAGGATATATATATCTTGAGATATTAAGGGACAGTGGGCATCATGTCTGAAACCTCTTCTCAGATGGTTCCAAAATGTTAACGATTTGTAATCTGGGTGTAATATATACAAGAGTTCTGCAACTCTTAGGTAAATTTGAAATTATTTCAAAATAAAAAAGAAAAGACAAAACACTGACTCATCCAAAGTCACGTCGTCAGGATGAGGCAGAAGAGAACAGCTACTTGAACTTAGGTCTCATTCTGTGTGTGCATCGCTTTACTGTCTCTTCTGCCTGTTCCAGCCAACGTCCCATACAACAGCAAACTTAAAAATATCTAGCAAATTTTTATTCATTCCTCCTTACTTATTAATTGTACTTTTTTTTTACCTCCCCAAAGTCCCAGCGCATAGTTGTATATCCTAGTGGTAGGTCATTCTAGTTCTTCTGTGTAGGACACCACCTCTCCATGGCTTGATGAGCGGTGTGGAGGTCCATGCCCAGGATCCAAACCAGCGAACTCTGGGCCGCTGAAGCAGAGCGTGTGAACTTAACCACTGCGCCACTAGGCTGGCCCCTAGTTGTGCTCACTTGAACAGCGTAGCTATCACTTTCAAGTTTATTCCAAATCTGATGGTTTGCCTTTTGTATTATGTATACTCTGAAGTCACTTAATAAATGTTAAATGATTGTAGTTTTTTTTTTCTATTTCTTTTGTTGTACGTCTATGCTTTATAATGGGCTCTTAGATGCGTTTTATAATTTACACATCTTAATTTAATTGTAAATGCCACTGTCTCAAAATAATCACCTGCTTTTTGTCTTAGCGTAGGTTATCTTATGATGAGGCTTTGCTATGGCTCATGACCCCTTGGAAGGCTTCCATGAAGTAAACCTTGCTTCTCCTACTTCTCCGGACCTTCTTGGTGTGCGTGAACCGGGAACTCAAGAGCAGACTACCTCACCAGGCGTCATCTACCGGCCGCACCCGTCAGCTTTGTGCTCTGCCCTCATTCCAGCTAACGCCTTAGATGTTTCCGACCTTCCTACACAACCTGTGTATTCATCCCCCAGACACTTAAATTGTGCAGAAATACCTAGTGTCAGGTAAGAGATCATCAAAATGCTTATTTTGGAGTATTGTATTAAGCAATGGACAGCTTGCTTGGTTACCTTATTTTAAATTTTATTATCTTCGAAAATTTGAAGAATGTAAGCTTGCCCGTGAAGAGCAGTGCATGTCAGCGTTCAGGAGCAAGGCTCACAAAGCTTTTATGTGAAGGGCCAGAGAGTATGTGGTTTAGGGCCGTCCAGCCTCTGGCAGCCATTCAGCTCTGCTGTTAAAGTGTGCAAGAGTCGCAGACAGGACGTGGGTGAACAGGCTCCAGTGAAACTTTACGTGTGGACACGGAACCTTCAGTTTCATGTAATTTTCTTGTGCCACAAAATATTATTATTTTTATTTTTTTCCAACCATTTGAAAATGTAAACATCCTTGTTGGCTTGGGGGCCTTGTAAAAGCAGGTGGCAGGCTAGGTTTAGCCTGTGCTTAGTTTGCCGACCCCTGTTCTAGATTAAAACGTTCTGTTTCTGTGCTGAGGTGATAGCCATTAGCCACATGGGCTCTTAAGGACTTGAAATGTGATTGCTTTGACTGAGGACACACTGTTGTTTAAATATAGTGGCTGTCAGATTGGCTAGTGCAGTTTGGGACCTGTGTGTTTGTGCCAGTTCCGTTTGAGCATTTGCTGATGTCTTCTGAACTCTCCTTTGCAGCATCCATGTGACAGACCCGGCGCCTTGTCCTGCCTCTGGAGTCACAGCTGGGTTAACTAAATTAGCTTCAAGAAAAGACACCTGTAATGCAGAGAGGGAGTTCTTACAGGGTGCCACTGTAACAGAGGCTTGTGATGGCAGTGATGATATATTTGGGTTGAGTACTGACAGTCTGTCTCGTTTACGAAGCCCGTCTGTTTTGGAAGTCAGAGAAAAGGGCTATGAAAGATTAAAAGAAGAACTTGCAAAAGCTCAGAGGGTAAGCAAAAAGATATTTTATTCTTCCATATATTATATTCAAAATTAATATTTACCCATGGAGTGGGACAACTCAAATGAGACCATTGCAGATCTCCACTTAAACTTCACATGTGCACGGCCTCCCCTCCCGCTGGGCAGCATTAGGAATCTGTGAAAGTGTCTGAGACTGAAGAAGCTCATCCAGGAGTGCCAGCTGCCGAAATGAGATTCTGAAACTCTTCTCGTGCCCCTGGATTCTGCTCCCTGTCTTGATTTCTCTCTAATGCAGGTTTGGTGGGTTGTGTTCTGTGTGTGGGTTTTTCCCTCCTTGTTTGTGGCTGACTTTATGGTTATTTACTTGAAGTCATACAGTCTCAGTCACTGTGTTTCGAGGAGTTGTTTTAGTACTGTTACCTTTGCCACTTAGCTGGGTTTGAATATTTTCTCTACCTTACTTTGGAGAATTGACTTTTCTTGGTATTTTGTTCTATTTCCCACTTGGTTGTCTTTAAAATTTCTGCTATTATTCCCAAATTTGTGGCCATATCTTATTCTTTTTTTGAGACCGTGATTAAAGTTCAGAGAGAAATTTATAGCACTATATATTCATACATTAGAAGAAAGGAAAAGTCTCAAATCAACAATCTAAGCTTCCTCTTTAAGAACCTAGAAAAGGAAGAGCAAAGTAAAACCAGAACAAACAGAGGGAAGGAAATGATAAAGATAAGAGCAGAAATCAGTGAAATCGACGACAGAAAAACTACAGAAGATGAATGAAACAAAGTGCTGGTGCTTTAAAAAAATAATAAAATTGACAAACCTCTAGCAAGAGTGACAAAAAAAGACGGAAGACACGGATTATCAGTATCAGGAATAAAACGGGGTGTTGCTACAGGGCCTGAAGACATCAGAAGTAGAAAGATTAATATGAACAACTCTGCATATGCACATTCATAACTTAGGTGAAATGGACTGATTCATGTTCAGAAAATTGAGAAGAGAGGGCAAACATCCTATAGGTGTAATTCCAGCATCTTATGACATTTTGCAAACAGATATTCTCACCCTCTCCCACCAGACTTGTCTCTCAAGAGCATAACATTGATTTTTATATCCCCAGGGCCTGGCATCTTGCAGTACAATGCCCGGCATATCTGTCTCTTTATAAATACTTTAATCAGTGGCTAATGGTTAAACAGTCTTGCAGATGTGTTAAGTCATTTTTGGTTAAATGTATTTTATGAGAAATAAAAATCAATGGCCTTTTTAATCTTTTCCCTTTAAAGGGCAGGGTCTGGTGAGATTTGGTTGTATTTGGCTTCTACCATCTGGCTCAGACTCTGTCTTAATACACAGTAGTGAGTGGAATCACAGTTTATATAGAGGTAAACTATTGAGCATATATATCCACGTTTGAGAGTACATTGTGGTTACTTATTGATCAGTGCAGATTGCTAATTTCTTAGCTCAAGTTGGGAATTTCTTTTGAAATCTTTAATTTGCTGTATGTAGAGGTACTGTTGAGGTAATTGAAATGATAATGATGTGCGAACACATACATATGGTGAATTTTATTATGAAGAGTACAAGATAGCATTAATGCTTACTTAGAGCGCAAGCTTGGAAAGAACTCTTGAATATGAAAATGTTTCCTGAGTTATGGCAACTTGTGAATCAAAATTCTGTCAGCAGCCATTTTCTTTATTCTGGTTATTGTTTTAAGAGAGGCCAGATCATTAAAATTTTAACATCCTTTTACTTTTACTTTTAATCTGTTTTTGTCTTTCTATTTAAAGTGGGTTTCTTGTAGGCAGCATATAGTTAGGTCTTACTTTTTTATTCTTTCTAATAATCTCTGCCTTCTAAATGGTATGTTTAGACCATTTACGTTTAATGTGATATTGATATGGTTTGGTTTAAATCTGCCATTTTACTGTTTTCTCTTTGTCTCTTTTGTTTCTTTTTCCTCCTTTTATGCCTTTTGGATTAATTCCGTATTGTTTTCATTTCATCTTATCTCCTTTGGCACATTAACTATATATCTTTCTTGTGCTAAGTTAGTGATTGCTTCAGGGTTTATAACATATATGTCTTTAATAATCAGCATCTGCCTTCTAACAACATGGTACTATTCACATCTAGTGCAAGAACCTTGCAAAAGTATGCTTCGGTCTTTCCCCTCCCACCTTTGTGCTGTGGTTGTCGTACATTTTACTCTTTCATGTTTTAAACTCCACAATACATTGTTACTATTTTTGTGTTAAACAGTTGATTATCTTTTAAAGGAATTTAAATAATAAGAAAGAATTTTTATGTTTACCCATGTAGCTACCATTTCCAGTGCTCTTGATTCCTTCGTGTGGATCCAGATTGCTATCTCATATCATTTTCTTTCTACTCAAAGGTTATCCTTTAACATTTTTGTTATGAGTGTTCGCTTGTGATAAATTATTTTTAGTTGTATATCTGAAAAGGTCTTTTTTTTGCTTCTTTTTTTGGGGGGTTTTTTTGGTGAGGAAGATTGGCCTTGAGCTAACATCTGTGCCAGTCTTCCTCTATCTTGTATCTGGATGCCAACAGCATGGCTTGATGAGCAGTGTGTAGGTCTATGTCCAGGATCCAAACCCTTGAACCCCAAGCTGCCAAAGTGGAGTGTGCGAACTTAACCACTATGCCTATTTTTAAAAGACATTTTCATTGGCTGAAGATTTTTAGATTGATAGTTTTTTTCTTTTAGTACTTTAAAGATGTTACTCCTGTGTCTTCTAGTTTGTGTTATTTCCCACAAGAAGTCAGCTGTCATCCTTGCCTTGTTGCTCTGTGTGTGGTGTGATATTCCTCTTTATCACTGCCTGCAAGCATTTTGAGCACGGTGTGCCTTGGGGTAGTTCTTTTCAGGTTTCCTGTGTGTGGGATTTGATGAGCTTGAATTTGTAGTTTGTTAGTTTTCACAGAATTTGGGAGGTTTTGGCCATTAGTTCTTCAAAAACTTGTACCTCATTCTCTCTCCTCTCCTTTGGGACTTCTGTTTCAGGACATTAGACATCTTCAGGTTGTCCCACAGCTCACTGGTGCTCTAGTCACCTGTTTTTTAATCTTTTTTCTCTCTGTTTTATGGTGGATAGTTTCTATTGCTATGTCTTCAATATCATTACTCTTTTCTTCTGTAATATCTAATCTGTTAATCCTATACAGTCTATTTTTTTTATCTCAGACATTATATTTTTCATTTCTGAAAGTTTGATCTGGGTCTTTTTAATATTTTCCTTGCTTTGTCTAACATGTTCAGTCTTTCCTCTGGCTTCTTGAACATATGAAGTACAATTTGATAGCTCTTGTAACCCTTGTCTAATAATACTTTCATCTTTTCAGGTGATGAGCTAGGGAAATTATAGGGCTCACCTTGTTTGTTTCCCATTTCTGGAGGATCACTGTCCTTGTTGTCTGATGTCCAATGTCTTAAAAAATCATTGTTCATATATTTTTTCCAGTTTTTTAATTGTGTCAGTCGGAGTGGTAAGTATGATTCGTATTACTCTGTCTTGATTGGGAGTGAAAGTTCTATTTCTTTATATTGTTTGATTGTTTTTCTGACCCATCCCAGTAACCCAACACAGAAACCTAGAGCTCGAGTAGTTTTGAGCTTCATGAGGATAAGGATTGCATGTGTTTTTGCTTGTGATTCTGTTGTCAACATGTAATGGGCTCTCAGTACATTTCACTGATTAAATGAACATGTACATGAGTATGCAGTTACACTGTTGTAGGAATGACACACATGAGTAATCTCTTAGTTAAGGACATGCTAACTGCTTGTAAGCAACTCCTAATTTTAGTGACATACCTAATAGAGTTCCTTTTTATTCATTTAACGCTCTATAGCAGAGGGTCATAGTTGGAAGGCAGTTCTTTATGAAATAACTCAGGGATCTGTTTCTTTGGTCTTGGGTCTCTGTGATCTTTTAGAGTTTTATTGTTATCTGTATCTAATCAGTGAGATGAAAGGAGAAGAAAGCTTGGAGGAGGCATTCCTGCTTCTAAAAAGCTCTGACTTAGAAGTGATCCTTGTAACTTTCCTCACGTTTCCTTGGTGTGAGCCAGTTTTGTGCTGATGCTTAGCTGTGTGAGGGGCGGGGACTTGTCGCCGTGATCATGGGTTTTGGGGGCAGGGGTGCCCGGGGTGGTGGTCCTTGACCGCTTGGCCTTCCACGGGCCATTGCTGGAGAACAGCTTTGGTGGAATTCTGAGGCATAAGCTGGGTTTTGGTGCATCTTTATTAAAATATAGCTTCCTGGACTCTGCCCCAGATTCTGCTGAAACAAACTTACTGTGTTGAGGTTTGAGAATATGCATTTTCAGTAAACTCTCCTGTTAATTCTTGTATTCACTAATATGTGAGACCTACTGGTATAAGGTGTTGCTTTTACCTTTTAATTATTCTTCCTTAAAAGAGAATGAAGTGACTTGGAAAATAAAATCCAGTGGAATAGCTTGCAGCCACTGAAATCACTCAGAAACACATACCTGTACCAAATCCGTATTCAGCATGGCCCCACTGACTGCCCAGGGATGTTATAAACATTTACTGTGTTCTTTAATAAACAAATATTTCTTGAGTAACCAAAGTGCTCACAGCTTTGTACTAGGCCCTGAAGGGGCAAAAATAAATTAGGTTTGACCCTGCCCTTAAGCTTTTCAGTAGTTGGGGAGAGAAGATGTGTACACATGGTAATGGTTCATTGATTCCAAATTGTATGTTTTTTCCCATTTTAATGTCTCTGAAATCAGTATGAGTTTTAGAAGTTCCGTTAGCCAGGCAATGATCATGACAGTTCTCATTGCCTACTGTGTGTGAACTTGGTCACAACTTTTCCTGTTGTTATTAATTCAGTTGAATTATGTGAGTTGGATGCTGTATTTGTTGGTCTTAATTACTGGGTTAAATATCTTCAAAAGGATCTCACTTGATATGACATTGAAACAAAAAGAAAGATACAAAAAGCAGAATGATGTATGATGTCCATCAGTTTAAAACAGTTCTTTCTATAAGTATAAAATGAAAATTCCAAATGAAAAAAAAAAGCATCATCTCATAGTTTCATTGACAGCGTTTTTTCTTTCTTGATGTATAAAATGTTTCTCTTAAAAATCTTAATGAAACACGCTTGATCGTCAGGTCCTCAGATTCTGTGTTAATAAGTATCTCTCGGATTTCCTTTGTCCAGTGCTACCGCTCCAGATCTCTGTCTCTTGCCTAAAATACTGCAGTAATCGACTATTTTCTCTGTCTCCAGTCTTTTTTTAACCTAGCCACACTGTCCAAGTTATTGTTTCCAATTGTAAATCTGATTGTCACTACCTTGTGTAAAACCCTTCAGGGACCTCCCACTGCCTTTGAGATAATTTCCCCTTGCCTTTAAAGTAAATCCTATCTTCTTAGCCAAGGTTTCTCCGCACGGGCCATACGCCTAACTTTCTGGCATTGTGTGCTTGTGGCTTCCACCCCTCCCCATCCTGATTATTTATTCCCTCCTGCTCTACGTTCGGCAGATTCCTGCTCTGTTTGGTCTGTGCCCAGCATTGCCGTAGTCCTGATCAGATTGCCTGTGTGCCTGTTGGAAGATCCACTGTCCTCAGGAGGCTGTGACTTGTGAGGGTCACAGACCGCATCTCTCCTGTTCTGTGCCTCCAACACTTAGACGAACGCCTGAGGCATTGTTGACACGAGATTAATGTTTGTTGAAGGGATGAATTTTGAATAACTATATTGTAACAAAAGGTTCTGATAATGAAAAGTACAAATTCTAAAAAGTATTCACGTGAAATACAAATTTGACTTCAAATAGGTAAAGTGAGTTGGCCCTCGAAGTGTAAAGAGAAAGCAGTCAGACATTTATGGGGAAACAGTTTGTTCAGAGCATGGATCAGACTGGGGCATGAAACGAGAATGAATCAGACTAATTAAACTCTGGCTTTAGAGTCTGGATCAATGGAGGTCACTCGGAAAAGGGAAACAGTGCATGTTGTGGGGAGTCTTTAGGATCAGGTGAGGTTTATGCCACCTGGGTTGCTGGTTGGAGCTGTTGGAGAATTCTGCCTTCCTCAGAGACTGGTATTGCTCTGACAGATCAAAGCTTCTCAAGGACGATGTCTTCCTTGTTTTTGTATCCTGAGGGAGTCTGCAGTGCCTGCCTACGTTTAGACCTTTGTTTAGTCTACTTGTGTGTTTTGAATTTGGGAGTATTTTAAAGTTTTCATTTGCATCGTAATCTTGAGCATCATAAAGTTTCCTTTGCTGTCTTTAGTGATTTTTGCCCAGTGTTCTGCCTAGCATGATATGGAGATTAAGACTCCTATTTTTTTATTTGTATTTTGTTTTATGCCTTGGCCCATCCTTTTATTTTCAGCCTGTCTGACTCACTCTGTTTTAGGTATGTCTCTTGTATAGAGCACAGAGGTGGGTTTTGTTAGCCAATCTGGGAGTTGTTTTCCTTTAATAGGTGAGTTGTGCCCACTTATGTTTATTGATAAATGTGCTGTATCTGGGCTTGTTTCTGTTGCATGGCTTTCAGGTGTGTGCTGTGAAGATCCACACTTTGTCACTCAGGCTCCGTTTGCTTTTGCCCCTCCTCCCTTCTTTCCTTTTGGTATTTTGGAAGGTCTGGTTTCCATCCTAGTTGTTACCTGTGATCAAGATATTTCTCTCAGCCCTTCTTCAGACACTGCCTTTGTTCTTACTGTAAGCAATGCTAAAACTCTTTCCTTCTCCTCTATCATTTGATGTTAGTTACGAGTATTGTCTTAACGTTAATGTCTGTGGTGTTAAATATGTTTAGGTTTATACTAATTGAGTGTGGTCCTCAGGTGTATCCCTTTGCTCCCAGTTAATATTTAAGAAGTTTGTGATTTTAGTTTCATCTTCTGTTTTTGTTTTTTTGGATGTTATGTTTATGTTCCTAAAGCTTATAACATTTACATAACTGTTTTGTCAGCTTTATCCTCATTTTAAAAAACGGTCTTTATTTTTTAGAGCAGTTTTAAGTTCATGGCAAAATTGAGAGTAAATTACAGAAAATTCCCATGTATTCTGTCCTCCTGTATGCACAATCTCCCCTCCTGTCAACATCCCACACCAGAGGGGGACGTTTGTTACAGTCAGTGAACCACACTGAGACGTCATTATCCTCCAAGTCCTGAGTTGACATTAGGGTTCACTCTTGGCGGTATGTATTCCTTGGGTTTAGACAAATGTATAAAGACATGTATCTCCCATTATAGAACCACACAGCAGTTTCACTAGCCTAAACACCCTCTGTGCTCCGCGTGTCCATCCCTCCCTCCACCCTAACCCCTGGCATAGTTTTGCCTTTTTGAGAATGTCACATGGATGGACTCATACAGTGTGAAGCCTTTTCAGGTTGCCTGCTTTCACGTAGTCATATACATTTATTTTCCTCCACATCTTTTCAGGACATGAGAGCTCATTTCCTTTTGGCGCTGAGTGTATTCCATTGTCTGGGTGTACCAGAGTTTATTTACCCACTCACTTAGTGAAGAACATTTTGGTTTCTTCCAAATTTTGGCAATTATGACTATATAAACATCTGTGTGCGAGTTTTTGTGTAGACGTAAGCTTTCAACTCCTTTGGGCAAGTACCAAGGAGTGTGATTGCTGATCACGTAGTAAGAGTATGTTTAGTTTTGTAAAAAACTGCCAAACTGTTTTGCAAAGCGGCTGTTCCATTTTGCATTCCACTGGCAGTGAGTGAGAGTTCCTGTTGCTCACCGTCCTCATCAGCGTTTGCTGTTGTCAGTGTTGTGGATTTTGGCCATTCTAACAGGTGTGTGGTGGTATCTCATTGTGGTTTTACTTTGCGTATCCCTGATGACATATGATGTGGAGCATCTTTTCATATGCTTCTTTGCCATCCGTACATCTTTGGTGAGGTGTCTGTTCAGGCCTTTGCCCGTTTTTTAATCAGGTGGTTCATTTTCTTATTGTTGAATTTTAAGAGTTCTTTATACATTTTGGGTAACAGTCCCGTATCAGGTGTGTCTTTTGCAAATATTTTTTCTCATCTGCGGCCTGTCCCCTCATTGTTCTGATATTCCCGTCTTTTGGCTGTAATTCTACAGTTAAATTATAAACTCTAGTCCTTAATCTTAAAGCTTCTCAGGCTTTTCCCTGATTGTCTGAAACTCCTCTCCTCGCTCACTCAGGCATGCTCGTGGTGAGGTGCTCCTAGAGCTTTCCAGTTTGTAACTGTCTCTGGTCTCACACTGTAGGATACTCTCGCTGGATGGAGAACCCTCAGCTCACATTTTTTTCCCTTGAGTATCTTGAAAGCGTGCCTCCGTTTTTGCATAAAATGCTGTTGATGTTTGATACTGGTCTGGTTTTCTTTCCCTTCTGGTGGCTTGGCTTTGTTTAGGTTTTTCGTTACAAGAACTTCACATATTTTTTGTTTGTTTTCTGTGTTTAAATGAATTGGTTTCCCTGGGCTGTTAGGAAGAGGCTCCTGTGAAGGAGTGGGATGGACCAGCATCGCTTTCTCAGGTGTACGCTCCTGGCTTCCCTCCCGTTGTCCTGGTGTGTCTGTGTGGCCACCTCTGTCTCAGAGGTGAGCCTCGCGCAGGAAGGTTTTCTCCTTCAGCCCGGCGTCTCTGTGAGTTTCCCAGGCTCAGCACTAGGCCAGAAGGTACTTACTTTTTCTGACGGTACTTTCTGTGATGTTTCCTCTGGGACCTCACCACGCCTGCCCCCTCTGATAGCTGAACCTTCTCTCCCTGTCTCTCTTGTTCCATCCTGCACTTTTTCCAGATCCCAAGAGCTTTTCCCTGGGGGCTTGTCCTGGAGGGGGCTCTTGCTGGATGCTCTGTGCCTCCTGGGAGTCGGTGCCCCAGCACTCTGGGCTCCTCAGGACCGCACTCCCTGCAGCTCGGAGCCCGCGGAGACCTTTCCCTTCGTCTCGCTGGTTCTCAGATTCGTTCTCCCGCTTTCCTCCAAGGGTAGAGTCCTCTCTTTTTGGGGTGTTTGCCATGATTTTGGGGTTCTGAGGCTTTGTAGGGTACCTCTGCAGTCCCTTCCCCTTCTGCTGCCCCCTTCCTGTGGAGGTGGCAATGTAGACACGGACCCCGTAGTCTGAGGTATAGGGGGTTCTTTGACCTGGTCATGTGGAAGACGTAGTCGTTGGTTCTTCTGACATCACGGTTGGCATGTTCACAAACTATGCTGCCACCAGAATTAGAACACAACTAACCCATTATTTTATTAGTGTAATTATGACCAGTACATAGGGAGCTTGGATTTTTTTATCTCTAAGTTTAAAAGATTAAAAGATTAATTTAGTGCAACATATAAAATTACCTATTTTTAACATCTTAGTAAGGACTTTTTTTTTTCTCTTTTAGTGATTGGCACCTGAGCTCACATCTTTTGCCAATCTTTTTTTTTTCTTCTTCTCCTTCTCCCCAAAGCCCCCCAGTACATAGTTGTATATTCCAGTTGTGAGCGCCTCTGGTTGTGCTATGTGGGACGCTGCCTCAGCATGGCCTGATGAGCAGTGCCACGTCCGCACCCAGGATCTGAACCAGTGAAACCCTGGGCCACTGAAGCGGAGCGCGGAAACTTAACCACTCAGCCATGGGGCCGGCCCCGAAAAGGATTTTTTTAACATCTGTTTGTGGCCTGTTGAGGAGTCATGTATAAATGTAGGATGTGGTTTTTGTTGTTAGCGTTCTCCTTGATTTTAAATGCAACTAGGTATCATTTGCCTCTGGCTGCAGTGTTAAATAGGTGTGGTCCCCTAATGGAAATTTTACACTAATTGAAGTTTGGTACATAAAGTTCTCTAGAAGTAAACAGTTTCAAAGTAAATGTGGAAAAAACCCACTGAACTTTTATTGAAATGAGTAAGTGTAATTGAAGAAATTCCTTGCTTGATGGAATAAATATGTTCAGAGAAAGCTAAGGGAAAAAGGAATGAAGTCATTTAATTGTTTATTTTCACATGTAGTCTATAATCATATTTAATCTTGGGATATTTTATGAAACGAACGTGAAAATTTAATATGTGAGTTAGAATTATTTGTAATTTTAGATTTGCCTGACGGTCTTCCACATAGCAAGTGCTAAATAAAGCTTTGCAACATGAACATTGTTGGAGGGGACAGTATTAACATGTAGTAATTTTACTAGTGAGGATTATATAGTCTGTTGAATCTAACTTCAAACCCAAAATAAAATGGTCGATTTCTCCTAGGAGCTGAAGTTAAAAGATGAAGAGTGCGAGAGGCTTTCTAAGGTGCGGGACCAGCTGGGGCAGGAGTTGGAGGAGCTCACAGCTAGTCTGTTTGAGGTGGGTCCCTTTATGTCTTGGCCAAGAGCAACATCTTGATTTTTATATATTGATAGAACTGCTTTTTGAGGGAATCTTGGAAAAAATATGTTTAACTTCAGACTTATTTATAAGTCCTGTAAGAAAAAATAAAATCTTTAAGAAATGTAGAGTCTACAACTTAAAATAATGTGAAAGGGAAAAAATACTATGGGCTACCAGGTTGTTTAAATATGCATGTGTGGAAAGAAGGGAGGTAAATTTTAATTCTGATTTTACCAAGTGTTTAGGGGCTGCTTTAGAGTAACTTTATATGACCCCACAGCAAAGATGGCAAACTACAAAAATGGAGTTATCTGATCAGGGATGGTTTGAGGCATGTTCGTAGGTGCATCTCCTTGTTAGAAGTCACACCTCTTTATCTCCCGCCTGCCACCAGGCCCCAGTTTCCACCCGACTCCAGCAGTGTTTCTCAATAGGGCGCCATTGACGTTGCAGGACACTTAGCATCCTGGTGTTTTAGTGAGGGTCCTCCAAGAAGCAGAACCAATAGTGTGTGTGTATACGTGTATATACACACACAGATACGTGTATACGGGAGAGAAAGTTATATAAAGAGTTGGCTCATGTGAATGTGGAGGCTGGCAAGTCCCAAATTTTCAGGGTGAGTCGGCCAGCTGGAAGCCCAGAAGAGTCAATGGTGTAGTTCCAGACCACGTCCAAAGGCCTGATGACCAGGAGAGCTGAGGGTGCAGTCTGGTCCTGAGGCTGACAGGCTCTACACCAGGAAGAGCTGGTGTTCACTTCAAGTCTGAAGGCAGGAAGAATTCTCACTTATGGGGATCAGCGTTGTGTTCTGTTCAGGCCTTTAACTGATGGGGTGTGGCCCCTCCCATGTTATAGAGGGAAGTCTGCTTGACTCAGTTTACCAATTCAAGTGTTAGTCTCTTTCAGAAACACCCTCACAGAATCACCCAGAATAACGTTTGACCAAATGTCTGGGCACCCGTGGCTCAGTCAAGTTGACACAAAATTAACCATCACACTTGCTTTGCCCAAAATATGCTAGTAATGCTCCGTGACATTCTGACAACGCCTAAGTATCAGGGAGAGGTGGCGCTGCTTTGGTTTGGCGCCTCCCCCAGGGAAGACCGTGACCGTCAGCATCCCTTATCAGAAGTGTTGATGCGTTACTAGAATGACTAACGTCATTGTGACTTACCAGTGTTTTCTTTTTTCCCCTAAAAATTTGTTCTTAAAACTTGTAATGTAATAAGATTTTAGGGGAAAAATTCCTTCATCTTTTATTATTTATATTTATGCAGCATCTATTTTGGCTTTAGGTATGTGTAGTTGCTTACATTGTGGTAATCCTCATATTCTTTGTACTTTTTCTTTGAATAGCCTCTTTTTGTATTACTCCTAGTCAGTGTAATGGTAGTCAGACTCTCTCAGTGCATATTCCACAAGTTTTATCCTTACAAGTAACATCATAGTGGGTGTCTTCAGACATCTGGGCCCTCTGTGCCCTCTGCTCATATCCCTTCATCCTCTCCTGTTTTGGGGGGGTCGTTTTCCTTTAAAACCGATTTTTCTTTTTTGTTTAGTTAGGTAGTCATCAGAGATGAGAGGAAGATAAATTTAAGGATGGAAGAGTGGGAAGATGAAGATCTGGGGAAGGAGCTATGTGGTACTACATTTCTGTACAGAGAAGGGGTATTCAGGAACATTAGACTTTTTCATCCAATATTGTGGGGCTAGGAGAAGATTTCGTAATGATGTATGTGTGCTAGATGAGAAAGCACACGTTTACGCTCTGTGTGTTGGTTTTGTTTCCTGCCTCCTGCCTAGATCTCAGCCCTGCTTCGCCCCGTCCTCTGTACTTACGTGGATGCTCTGTTAGGTGAGGTGGAAGGAAAACCAACAGCAAGGGGCATTTCCCTCTCTACAGCATTTCTGGTGAAGGACCAGAAATAATGGAAGAGTGGATCTAAGAAACATAGTTTTGGGGTCCCTAAGCTAACAATGGTCAGTAGCCTCGACACTATGTATACTTTCTGGGAGAGAACTTATGTTGATTAAACATGATTTCAGCAATGAAGAAAGTAGTACTTAAACTAATTATTTGTGAATTTTGAAAAAAAGTTCTGAAAGTTTTTCTGTGGTCTGGATTGTGCCTTCATGATGTCGATTACCATTGTCTTATGAAAACATTTTTGTTGCTTGTGTTTTATGTATATATATGTGTGTATAGGTTTAAGAATTAAAGATTATTCTGAATAAATTTAGTTTGCACAGTTTTGATAAACTTAACATGTAAATTCGATTTAGCGGTTTATTATCTGTGATGAATAGTCTTGAATATGATTATACTTTGTATGTAGCACAGTTGTCTTAGAAGTCAAATACAAGAATGCTGAAGTTTTACATATTTTCTTTTCTTCAAGTATCTAAGATTTTGAGATATATAAAATGAAATCAGTTGAAAGAACGCTTTATAAGTAGGCTACATTTAACATGGAAAAAAAAGATGAATAGTCTTAAGATGTGTTTTACATTTTGTCAGCCAGTTTTGGTAAATTTCTGATATGCCCAGTTTTCTCTCCATAATGCTATGAGGCATATAAGTGCAAATTATCATCACTTTATCTGTGAGGAGAACGAGGCATACAGGGCTAAGGAGCAGTGCTGGGGCTCAGACGCAGGGCCCTGACCCTGGCTTAAGCACTGTGACCATCGTGAATGGCGCTTCGTTTGTCTCAGGCCACAGAGAAGGAGTCATCGTGGAGGCCTCTCTCCCCTTCGTGTTTGTTGAGCTAGACACGGTTCTAAGAGCATGTATGCTTCCTTGCAAATTATACATGTACACTAACATACCTAATGATGTGTTGCATAAGTTATAGAACAAAAGTTTTAAAAAGTGAGACAATAATAAAAATGCTTAAAATTTTTTGTAATAGTACAAAAATACTTCGTTCTTACTGAAACATCATGTATGTGTGTATTTATTTATTTAGTGGAGGAATGTGAATGTTACCTGGTTTTTGAAAATCTCATTTTAACAATTGATGATTCAGATGAAGGTCTCATCTAAGTTTCATTTTTTAAATTAGATGTTCATAATGCAGATATATTGATCCAAATGGAAGAAGTATATCTTTCCTTGTATTAAATCATTATACTAAATTCTCAGTTCCATTGGTATTTATGTGAAGATTTTTCCAGAAAATTCTCTGGTGAATTTATGTCTTCTTTAATACCAATAAATTGTATTTCCAAATTAATCAGAAGATGTTAAATTTAAATGTTATCTTAACCAAAGAGAAAAAAATTCCTTCTTCATTTGAATCACCGCTAACCAGATAGGAAAAAATTCTGTTTTCAAAGTTTGTAAGAGTGTGGTCATGAATATTTGTATCAATCAGAGGTCTGCAGACTGCAGTCTGCAGGGCAAAACCAGCGTGTGTCCACTTTTCTATGGCCTTATGAGCTAAGATCGGTTTTTGCATTTTAAATAGTTGGGGGAAAAAAATAGGAATGTTTTGTGACATAGGAAAACTACATGAAATTCAGATTTCAGCGCCCACACTTTGTGTGTGTGTGTCTGCTCTCAGCAGCTGGGCCGCCACGTGCCGGCCACTGCTCTCTGGCCCTTTATGGGAAGTTCACCAACTCCACGTGCAGATGATGCTTCTGCCGTTTCCAGCGTCGGGATGACAGCTTATCTCTTGATGTCTTTTGTCAGTTTGCAAAATCCTGTTCGTGACCTTCTGAGATACTGTGTCTGCCTCATTCCAGCTTTTCTTTCCGCTTAGGGCTCCAATTACGTGTATGTTACACCTTTTCACTGTATCCTTTCCTTCTCCAGGGGAAGAGTCACCCCAAATTCCAGCTAATTTTTCTGGGTTTACTTCTTCTCCTGATCTTGGACCCCCAATTCTTCACTATTTCGCTTGCTCTCTAATTACCTTCACTTTAAAAAATGTTTTCTAATTGTTCTCCATGAGGTTTGGTCCGAGTTGCATAGTTCACTATTAAAGAAAGCAGAGTCCATTTCCAAACATTTAAACAAATAATCTCTTCACAGCATGAGTTACTTTTGAATTTATAGTTAAGGTGTCACTTATCCTGAAGGATCAGATTAGATATGTTTATTAGTTTGAAAATATCTGCCAAGTCATGGCCTGTTGACAGCCACTCATCATCATAGAAAAATTCAGCAAATCTGAAACATTTTTAAAAGAAAAGTGCTTACCTCTTTAAATTTAGCAGCTCTTAAGGACTTTGATACAAGATAACCAGCATAATTGTGCATGTAAGATTTTCATGGTTAATCTCATCTCATTAGAGAGCGTTGATAGTAAAGCTGCTCTTATATAGACTAACACGGTCTGTAAATTCACGTTCACGGGCACACATAAACTGCGGTGGATCACAGGGCCGAAAAAGCGGATGAACACGTGGGAGCGCCATGTGAACCCGACGTGAAGCGCTCCACTCGCCCACTGCACGGTCGGCAGAGCTTTTGTTACATGCCTTTGAACTGGTTTCCTCCCTCCGTCCTTCCCTTTCATCTCAAAAACCATAAGCACGAGTTCTAAATATGTGTTCTTACATCGCAGGGTGTTATCTCGAGCTCTGTGTGTCCTGTGCCAGTCCGTCCTTAATCCTTTATAGGGTTATTCTACACAGCAGAGTAATCTTTTTAAAATGTAAGAGCCTGTCACTCTCTTCCTTAAAAGACCCTAAGGCTTCGTATTATATTTAGAATAAATCCAGAATTCTTTTTTTTGTTTTCCCTGAAGATTGGCACCTGAGCTAGCAACCCTTGCTGATCTTTTGTTTTTTCCTTTTTTTTTCCTCCCCGAGTCCTCCCAGTATGTAGTGGTATATTTTAGTTGTGGGTCCTTCTAGTTGTGGCATGTGGGACGCCGCCTCAAGGTGGCCTGATGAGCGGTGCCATGTCCGCGCCCAGGATCTGAACCGGCGAAACCCTGGGCTGCCAAAGCAGAACGTGAGAACTTAACCACTCAGCCACGGTGCCATCCCCCACCTTTTTTTTTTTCCAGAATTCTTATTCAAATTTTTTTTAATTATTAGAATGGAAACAATGTCAGCTCGTTAAGAAATACTGTACGGAAAAAAGGGAATTAAATACCTTGAGTTTCATGTTTTTAGTACTAAGAATTAGGGCCTTATTTAAAGGGTGACTTCTGATTTGCCTTCTTAGATTGCTCTGCATGAAAGTGTCACAATGTCATTTTGTGGACGTTTTGTTGGAAGCTCCAAGCTTCTCGGCTCTCGTTCCTGTAAATGGTGACGTTATTGATGTGATAATGTTTTTACTTGTCCCTTCTGTGTGTCTTTGCTGTGACAAATGGGGTGAATGTATATAGTGAGAGCACATGACAGACGCCTGACTGCGGAGGAGCTGGGTGTGGCGTGCGGGTCACACGTCCTCCTTCATCACCTTCAGTCTTGGCGCAGCAGGGTCCAACTGGCGGTCAGTGCGGTGCCCCTGGTGCTGGGGCCCAAGGGAGGTTTCTGTCTGATGACAGCTGCGGTCGCGGGTTGGTGGGGAACGCTCGTTTTCAGGCTGCATCTTGGTGGTGTAGACGCCTGCTGGAAGGGTTTGGAAACACATACTGATGGGTTGTTTCCAGAATCTGTGATTGTCGCTTTTCAGGAGGCTCACAAGATGGTGCGAGAAGCGAACGTCAAGCAGGCGGCCGCGGAGAAGCAGCTGCAGGAGGCGCAGGGGAAGGTGAGCGGCGGGCGGGTGGCCGGGGCTGCTGCTGTGGGACGCGGTCGGCACCGTGCGCTCCAGCTGTGAGCCCGCGGAGAAGCAGCTGCTGTGGGACGTGGTCGGCACCGTGCGCTCCAGCTGTGAGCCCGCGGAGACGCAGCTGCTGTGGGACGCGGTCGGCACCGTGCGCTCCAGCTGTGAGCCCGCGGAGAAGCAGCTGCTGTGGGACGCGGTCGGCACCGTGCGCTCCAGCTGTGAGCCCGCGGAGACGCAGCTGCTGTGGGACGCGGTCGGCACCGTGCGCTCCAGCTGTGAGCCCGCGGAGACGCAGCTGCTGTGGGACGCGGTCGGCACCGTGCGCTCCAGCTGTGAGCCCGCGGAGAAGCAGCTGCTGTGGGACGCGGTCGGCACTGTGCGCTCCAGCTGTGAGCCCGCGGAGAAGCAGCTGCTGTGGGACGCGGTCGGCACCGTGCGCTCCAGCTGTGAGCCCGCGCTTGCCTTGGGAGGTCTGCGCACCTAAAGACGAGGAAGGCTACTGCGCAGACCTAGCGGGCGGTGAACGCTTGGTCCGTCTGTGTTGGAGCCGGATGAGTCAGGCTCTTGTGGATCACGTGTGTGTCAGGGATTGTATATTCACATTTTAGAGCTGGTAATGTTTCTTATCCTAATTCCCTGGAAAAATTGCCGAAATGTTACTAGATTTTACTGTTCAGGGATGAACTACAACTACTCATAAGCTATTATATTTTGAAGATTTTGAAACTTCACATAAATTAAAGGTTAGACATGATAATTTAAAAAAGTTCGTTGACCTTGTGAATAGTAGCTGAATCCAAACCATAGGGAAACATCAAAAAACTCGATTTTACTTTCCTTTTATTACTCCACAGGAAGTGCAAATTAAACTTGTATTTCATTTTTGAAGGGAAAGTGCTTTGACCAAGTTGCTAACATTTAGCTGCATCTGTCATAAAACCTGTTTGGTGTGTGCAACAGTGTTGATTTCTTTTCAAGATTGATGTACTTCAAGCCGAAGTAGCTGCCTTGAAGACACTTGTGTTGTCTAGTTCTCCAACATCCCCGACGCAGGAGCCTCTGCCCGGAGGAAGGACAGCGTTTAAGAAGGGGCACGTGAGAAACAAAAGCACCAGCAGTGCCATGAGCTCCGGCCCCCAGGACCTCAGCGTGGTGCAGCCCATCGTGAAGGACTGCAGAGAGGTAACGGGCCGCCCGGCGCTGTCCACGCCCACCCGTCCTTCCGTCCTCCTCGCCCAGGCCCCTCGGGTTTGCCAGCAGCATTGCCAGTACCACTCATGCAGTGTTAGGACGGGCCTTTATGCGGGGCTGGTGCTGTCAGGATCCCTCAGTTCCGTCCTCTGTCCAATCATGCAGTGTTAGGACAGGCCTTTATGCAGGGCTGGTGCTGTCAGGATCCCTCAGTTCCGTCCTCTGTCCAATCATGCAGTGTTAGGACAGGCCTTTATGCGGGGCTGGTGCTGTCAGGATCCCTCAGTTCCGTCCTCTGTCCACTCATGCAGTGTTAGGACGGGCCTTTATGCGGGGCTGGTGCTGTCAGGATCCCTCAGTTCCGTCCTCTGTCCGGCCGGCCTTGGAGGACCTGCTGGAACCTGGAAGTGTCTGAAGCTCGCTGTTTCTAGTTCAGGGAGCGAGCTGCCGTGAGTTGTGTAAAGGAGAGTGGGTGGCTTTAGTGCTTTAGTGATCTGGCTGGGTGCTCTGACAAAATGTTGATATAAGAACTTGTGAAAATGAGGTGTTTTCTGAAGAATAGTGTTTTGCTTTTATACTTCAATTCTGGGAGAAGTGGAATCGTGTCTCACTGAGGGAATCTTAGAGTTAATTCAGATATTTAAGCAACAAAAATCAAATAACGGTACGTAGCTTTATCATTTTAAAAGATATGTTATAAAGATACTTGAGATAATGTAGACCTGTTTTGAGCTGTTTTGAGTAAGAATTATATGTGAAATATTGTTTTGTTTAATCATTGCGTGTGGTGTGAACCCATTCCCAAGGAGATTGATCGGTAATTGGTGGAGTGGCCCTCCTGTTTTGTCCTAAAAGCTGTATTTTACATGGTTGAATTCAAGTCCATCATTGACCTTTAAGAAGCTGTGTGTGCTCATTCAGTTAAACTTGTGCATGGAACCCAGGAGTTTATTAAACTGAATAACCAAGGTTCTTACCTATTTTAATTGAATTACATTTTGTTTAATTATTATAAAAACATGCTAGTGAGAGAGAAGGTCAATACTTCATCAAATCTGAATGTGACGAAATCTAAAATTCACACTAGTTCCTGTTAAGTATTTAAGAAACTTTTTTTAGTCATTACTTTAATTCTAATTTCTTTTGAATTTAAATAACATTTTTAATTGCTTGGCACAACTTGTAATTTTTCTGTGGTTTCTCTGTGTGTATAATTATGTACCTTTTTTCCTATTGTTTACACTAACAAAATTTAAATGCTTTTTCATATGGAACATTTTAAAGTTTTGTTTTTAGTTTATGAAATTTCTTAAAGTATGAGTAGGTGGCATATAACTTCAAAAGAATAACTTTTTGCTTTCCAGATATATTCCGTATCTAATGTTTTGTGAAAAACTTGTCAAAAAGTTTTATTAGACAAAAGAAACACATAAATTTGGCCTGTGTAAGTCTTAGAAAAAGATGTAACAATCTGAGAGGAAATGAAATGTGTCCGTGTTTCTATAGAAGATGTGATGGGGGCAAGGCCACGACATCGGCAGCATTTAAAGCGCCCATGCGTGTGCAGGCTGCCATCAGTCCCCAGGATGTGAAGTTGAGCTTTTACTGGTTCCTTGCTCTGTAGCCTTGGGCAAGTTCCTTTCTCTCTCTACGCCCTGGGTTCCTTGTCTATAAAAATGTCTGTCTTGCGCAGCTGTGAGGATTAAATGTTTGTGATAAGTGCTGACCATAGTTCCTGGCACAGAGTCACATCTTAATAAATAGTTTAGGTTACTGCCTGTGAACTAGAATCTTGCCTCAGAACACCACTTATCTGCTCTGGGGTTAATGACCATTCAAGGGTAAATTTTACAAAGAAATTGAATTTGAAAAAGTAAGTATGGCATATCTGCTATTGTTTTTATCCTTTTGCCTTCAGCTTTGATCCAGGGGACGTATGGATGCTCACTGAGACTGCTGTGGTACCCCTTAAAGGAAAGTCAGTGGGGAAGGTTGGGTACACTGGGCCTTTGTCACTCCAACTGGGGTCCCTGACGTCTGATGGGGCTGAGCCAGAGGCCACAGCTGTACTCAGCGCCCCCTGCTTCTGGACCAGAGTGCACAGCGCTGCAGACAATGAGGGACAGTGCTCGAGTGGGCGGCCAGTGTAGGGGCAGCTTTGTGTTCTGAGGGGGGTGTTCAGCGGGGCTGAGGGAATTCATAGGGAAGAGTACTTGGGGAAAATCTATTATAAGGGGAATGGGGAGAGGGACCCTCGAAGAGTGAAGAGGAAGGCAGAGCCGGCCTGTGGCTGATGGCTCAGCTGGCAGTTGTTGGATGTCCACGTGCCCACACACATCTAAGTAAATGTCGTCTTTTAGGCTGGTCAGTTTAGGAGGCTGTCTGGGTGCTGCTTTTAGTCTTGCTGCTTGTACAGTGACCGCTTTGGAAATTCTTTTGGAAAGGGCTTCAGGTAATAGCAGAACAATTAGTGTCATTTTTCACCCCAAACTTGGTTTCACAGTTTAGTCAGGCTCGGTTTATTTGAACCCTTTATTTGATCAACTTGGATCCAGATTGCTTTTTGATTATTTTCCGTGTAGACCTGTCGTCGCTCTGTGTGTTCACAGCAGTTGCACATTGCTGTGAGTGGAGTCCCGACATTCTGTTTTTGGGGTGAGGTGATGGCAGCCTCATCGCTCACGTAGTGGATAGCTTGGAAAGGGCCCACTAGTCATGCGGGAGTTTGGATTTTAAAAAGAAAATTGCTCCCATGTATTAAAACTAATTGAGAACTGTTCAATTTGCTATTTTAAATACAGAGTATTTTTTTTCAGTCATGTTTAAATTAAATTTTGGTTTTATAAAGTGATTTTTTATAAAGTGTTTGTGCTTTTTAAAAAGTGATTTGTGTCTTTTTGGTTTGTTTATCAGGCTGACTTGTCTCTGTATAATGAGTTCAGATCTTGGAAGGACGAGCCCACAATGGACAGAACGTGTCCTTTCTTAGACAAAATCTATCAGGAGGATATCTTTCCGTGTTTAACATTCTCAAAAAGTGAGGTAATTTTTAAAAAATTTTAGTAGGAATGCATCAGAGTTGTTTGTATAACTTTACTGAATCCTGTTGTGTATTTTAATATCTCCTACATGAATAAGTCCTTGTCAAGTGTCACGTTTCACACTTTCTCCGCTCCGCATCAGGAGTGTCGTGAGTTCTTGGCATTGGTTGCTGAGCACCTTCCTTGTTTGAGCGGAGGGTCCTTCGCACGGCCGCGTGTGTGGGGTTGGAGTGAAGTGTGAAATGTGTGTTGGGGTGGGGCCTGTTTCTCGACTCTCAGCTCAGGGTTCAGCGTCCAGGAAGTTCCCTGTGCTCTGAGCTGTTGGCTGGGTTTATCTGTACCTGATAAAAGTCATATTGAGTTTCTTTAGCTTTAAAACCGGAAAAAATGCCATCCTTGCCTGTGTCACAGAGTTAAGAGGATAAAATGAAGTGAATTAAGTAGATGCATCTGCATAGTGCCTTAAATTTTCTAAAAGTTTTTGTAAGGTCATAATTTTAATTTGTTCTTACATGTGAAGGCTTGTCTACAAATATCCTTCAGTCACCGTTTAGGACATGGGACGCTGGGAGTCTTGGTTGACTCTTCGGAGGATTTGCTCATAAGCTTGCTCGTGAGGGGTTAGGGCAGTGCTGAGCCCTGGTGTGCCCCTGTGTGTTCACCACGGTTCTGCCTGCTCCGGCATTCGGAGTCAGTCCTCCTGCCGGACTGAGGGTTTGCCTTTGCGTCTGTTCTTTGTCAGTTGCTTCCAGCTCCTTCTGGGTATTTAATATTGGATAATTCAGTTACTTCTTTTATAGACTCACTCTTGTGCACATAAATGTAAGTTCAGAAAATATATAGCTATAATTAGTATATATTGTTGTATTGTGAATGACCAGTGTTGAAAACATTGCATGCATTTCGCAAAATAAAGCATTAGGATATTTATTTCTTAGTGGCGTTAACAGTGCGTGTTAATTGCGGGTTGCAGAGACTGGAATCAGTGCTTTCACCTTCTTCCAGATGAGGAGAAAAGTTGCTCAGCTGTAACTGACTCACCTTTCATGACGATTTTTGAGTTATAAAAGCGCTCTGGCTGAGGTTACATGGTTTCTGTCTTCTTTGTTGGCTAAGGCCAAGCTAGTGGAACTTGGGGAAAGAATAATTTTAAAAATCAGTTTACTATAGAATACATTTTGATATTTTTCTGCAGCATAGCGTCTAATACTTTTCATTTTTCTGAAGTTGGCTTCGGCTGTGCTGGAGGCTGTGGAAAACAACACTCTGAGCATTGAGCCAGTGGGATTACAGCCCATCCGGTTTGTGAAGGCTTCTGCAGTCGAATGTGGAGGACCAAAGTGAGTTTTCAAAACCAAGTCTTGTGAAAGAAACTGAGTTTTAAAAATTGTGTGTATTGTAATTATTTAGTTTTTCTAGTTTTAAATGTGGTTAAATTTCTAGTTTTCTATTTAGCATCTGTGCAGCTCAGACAGGGTAGGATATAGCATTTCAAATTAGCACCAAAGGAGTCCCCTTTTAAATTACCAAAATATACATGTATGTATGTTAGGGATCCAGGTGGACGAGGGGTAGAAGTGTGTTTTTTTTAACCTGACGTCATGATGTACCAGTTGATCATGAATCGCTTTAGTGGGTCATAAGCAGAACTTTTGTGTGTAGCATGCATCTGTACAGCTGTGTGTCCTGGGTTTCTCCCTGAGGGTTACCACCAGAAACGGTGTGGGGAGACAGTGAATGAGACACAGTTCTGTCTAGCACGATTGGTCCTCTCCTCTCGTCCTGACATTGTGAAGGGTTCTCACTGTGGTGAGTGAGCAGTCCTGTCTTCCGTCAGTGAGGGAGGTTTGGCAGCTACACACCTGCAGAGGTACACTCCGTGTTTCACAGCAGGACACGCCTTTCCATCCAGCCCGTGGAGGAGTCAAGACTGAAACCAACAGTACCTAAAACCTTTGGCGTGGCTGTTTGGAGAGTGACTTGGAAAGATTTTGAGGAAGCTGCTCAGTTGGCGGTTAAGAACCAAATCAGTGCAGGGGACTGGAAAGCCCAGGAGAGCCCAGGAGGCAGTGAGTGACAGTGAGGGTCGTGTTGAAGACGGAAGAGGAGGGGCTGGTGGAGATGAAGCAGCGGGTCTGTGTGAAAGCCTGCCAGGAGGTGTGTGGTCCTTCTGTTTCCTGTTGTGCACATCGCGCTCTCAGCAGGCCAACACAGTGCTGGCATTCGGTGACTGTTTGTGGAGGTGACTTAGTCCTGTGTCTGTGAGCCACATGCCCACGCGCCTCGGGTCCTGTTTTACCCTCCCCCAGTGCCACCCCTGTAGCAGGTGGCCTTAAATTTGGAGAAGGGATTGACATTCCTAAATTCTCCTCCTCAACAAACGCCTGAGTATTTTTATCCTGATCATTAAATTAGCAGTTTTCGTACTTTGTGTATGTTATGTTTTATTTTAAATATAGCATATGGCAGTTTCTATTGTAGGATTTTAAATTTGTGCCTGCATTTACATATCACACATATTATACATGTGCACATATCATTAAATGATGACAAATGAGGATATCAGTTAAAATAGATTTAGTATTTAGTCAAATAATTATGCAGATTAGGTTTAAGGATATTGTGCGTGTGGAATGGGACCAGGAGCCAAGGTGTTTGTGGTGCGTATTGTGTGCGAAAATTCAAGGGAGATATGGTCCCTGTCATGAGCAGTGGAGCTTGGCCCTGGCCCAGCTCTCATGGGCTTGGTGTGAAGTCAGCACTAAATGAAGGACACCGTTCTGCGGGAATTTGGCGGACAAGCTCTGTCCAGTGGTGGTGACCAGGGACTGTTCTCGGGCGGAAGGAGGTGTGTCTGCGTTTTTGGAGCGTGGGTAGAGATTGGATAGATGAAGAACAGTGCATGTGACCGAAGGCTGGAAACAAGAACAGTGTGTTCAGAGGAGGTGAGGAAAGGAGAGATGGGACAAATCTTAAGAAGGAAAAGTTAGGAGATGATCATGTTCAGTGGGGAAATGGTGTAAATTAGTTCCAGGAGGGGCGTGTACGCAGAACAGCGGCTGCTCTTCCTGGAGCCGTGGTTAAGCTTGTCCTAGACCCTCAGGCCCAAAGGGCGGGGCTTTGTCCTTGTTGTCCCTGGCCCAGCCTCTGGAACAGACCCGGGACGTGGCTGGTTCTCAAACACCTGTTTTCTTACTGAAGGAGTATATGGTTTGTACAGAAGGTGGGGGCAAAATGCTTCTCATTTTAAACAACTAAACTTTATCATTATTTTACAGAAAATGTGCTCTCACTGGCCTGAGTAAGTCCTGTAAACACAGAATTAAGTTAGGGGACTCAAGCAACTATTATTATATTTCTCCTTTTTGCAGATACAGGGTAAGTACCTTAACCATGGGTTCTGATAAAGCTCGCTCTGAGGTGAGATGGTGGGCTATTGATGACCTTTTCTCCTTTTGGCCTAGATCACTTCTGTGTGTAACTTTTTTACGTACATTCGGTATATTCAGCAGGGACTTGTGAAACAGCAGGATGGTGAGTGTTCTTAATTTGATTTAAAATATTTACGTGAAAGTTCAGTAAAAAATTTAGAGCATGGTAGTAATGCTCAAATAAACTTTATTATTGGTACATTTATATTGAATCTTTTTTATAGTTCTGATAAAATGTGTGTGGAATTTGGGAACAAAATGTCTCTTAAAACACACTGTATTTCGTCCTTATATTTGCCTCATTTACTCTAATTTTGATTTTCAAGTAGGATCACGTGTAACTGTTCAGGGGTATGTGATAAACCAGACGGCAAATGTGAGGGGAGAGCAAAGCTCATGAAGTTCACTCCTTAAGAAATAAAAGTGAGTGAGTTCTAGGTGTGGCCAGATTTATTTTAATTGGTAGAAACCACGGGGAGCTAACACAGTTTTTTTCTGTATTTTCTACTTTCACGTGTGCATTAATAAAGCAGTCAAGAGGATAATTCTGAGAGGAATAAAGACTGCTGTGTTCTGAATCTAAATTCAGATTACTGTATTCTAAGTCAGCAGAAACGTGCAGATGATAGACACAGGAGAGCCAGCCTTGCGCAGGTGTTTTGGTATTTTTCATGTGGTCTTTCATGATTACTGATAGCTTCATAGTGACTGTCGTAAATACCAGGCACGAAGCGAACGTGGCCTGACGACCCCAGAGCAGTGTTTCTCAAGGATGCGTGACTGTTATAAACCAGAAACAGCAAGTCCTGGGCTGGGGCAAGTCCACGCCCGCTTTCCATTTGAAGTTGTGGGAAATTTCCTGTTGATTGTGTTTTCAGGCACTGAAAATATTCTTATACTTAAAAACTAGTAGAAGCCGACTATCTTTCAATCATGTAAACCAGTGCATCTTAAATCTGTAGAAAAATGAGTTATGCTGGTGAAAATTTAGTATTTCTCAAGCTCTGGTATGTTGAGAATGGTCATATTTACTTAGAATCCAGTATGATTAGATTTTAATGCCTATTAAAGAATGGGGTGAATCTTGTCTCTAATTAATGTTGAATTTCAAAAGGCTGTGTAGCTAAAAGGAGTCTTTAAACTGTACAGTTCGACCTGTGACTTCAGTAAAACTGAAGTCTTTGTGTACCTGTCAGTGGGTAATAGGATTTTAGGTGGAGAACAGATGATTTATGTTAGGTTACATTGTCCAGCACGTTTTTCTCCTTGTTCAAATAAGAAGTTTTCTAGGAAAGACTAAAAGATAATTTACTTCATGAAAATAAGAAGAAATTGTCGTGAGTGTAGAGATGATGATAAAGTGGTGTCTTCTGTGGTTTCTGTCCCTTTTCCACTTCATGGTACTTGGAACACGTCATATTGTGTGGGTTTGTGGTAAATAAATATTATTAATTTTAAAGTCTGTGTGTTATTTGTGCCTTGTACCAAAAAGGATTTAGGGCAACTGAGTCTAAAGCAGAGTTTGTCAGCCTTGGTACTACTGACATTTGGGCTGGATAGTTCTTCACTGGGGGGGCTGTCTCGTGCCTCGTGGGGTGCTCCGCAGCGTCCTGGGCTTTACTCAGTAGATGCCAGTAGTGAAAAGTATATCCAGACACTGCCAGATGCACCCCTGGGGACAGAATCCCCCCCAGTTGAGAACCACTGATCTGAATCAGTCTAATCTGATCATATGTCAGAGGAGGAAGACGTCTACATTTATTTTCATTTCTAATTTGTGCCATATGCAAAACCTTTCCCTGTTATTATTCACAAAGAATGTTAGAGTTCCTGGATCGTCTCTTCTTTCTCTTTTTTTCCTGTTTACTCTCTGTTAGTGTTAATTAAGAGTGAAATGGTGAAGATGTAGCAAACTAGGGCAAGAAGATCTATACGTTAGATAGTAACTCTTGAATAACAGAACATTGAGTGTGATTACTTAGGAAGGCAACAGCGTTGCCATTTACTCAGGACACTGAAATATCCACCTTCTGTTGGGCTAAAGTGATAGTCATTGATGTGTCTAACAAATACAGTCATGCACCTCCTAATGACGTTTCTGTCAATAGTGGACCGCATATACGATGGTGGTCCCGTAAGATGAGTACCATAGAGCCTAGGTGTGTAGTGGGCTGTACCATCTAGGTTTGTGTAAGTGCACTCTGTGATGTTCACACAATGACAAAGTCACTTAAGGACACATTTCTCAGAATGTTTCCTTGTTGTTAAGTGATGCGTGACTGTAGTTTTGGCAAAACTGGTAAATATTACTTCTTTATTCATAAAACTGGGCTGCTCACAAATACTTGAAAAAGTTTGTGTGAAATAGTGATAGAAGATGGAGGCATTAGGTATGTCATCAGGAAATGTCCACTTGGCATTTTAGCTAAAGTTTCAGTGAAACACATTAAAGATGATTAAGATGGTATTTTATGATTTATGTGTCTCTCTTTTTTGTTTGTATAGTTGATCAGATGTTTTGGGAAGTTATGCAGTTGAGAAAAGAGATGTCATTGGCAAAGCTGGGATATTTCAAAGAGGAACTCTGATGCTCTGCCTGGGACCATGCATGAACCTCCCTGAATATCTGGAAAATGGCTGGATATTTTTATGGTTACTTGATATTTATTTCCAAGGAGTGGGCCCAAGACTTGTTCCCTCTTTTGCAAATTACACTAAGAAGTACTGTGATTTCTTTTAAATTGACCTATGCTGTGTTTGCTTATTCTTTAGTTGAACACACTATAAAGAACTACAGGTAATTGCTAGAGATTGTAATTTATAGTTGCAAAAAAAAAGCACTAAATAAATAAATGAATGTTTGAATGTGTTTTGCTTTCTCTTCTAGCTCTGACATGCAAATAGGGTACTGAATTGTGGTTTCCAACCTGCATAGCTTCCCGAGAGTGCAAGGAAGGAGGCTGAGTGGACAGGATCAGCTCCCGGCCCCCACTAGAGTGGCTGTGTTTTCATGTGTTTTATATATTAGGCTTCCAAAAAGATTATTTACAGAAAGCAAAAAGGAGAAATGAGAAACCGCTTCAGTCTCTCTGTCGAGAGCTGCTGTTGACACTCGTGAAGAATAATAGCCTTCCAGCTCTCAGGTGTTTTCTACCTACATATGCATATTTCTGAAACAAAAAGTAGACTTTTTTGCTTTTTTTTCCCCTTAAATATTTTTTACACATCTTAATCACCTCAAGGTTTTGACTATGGGATGTTAACATAATTTAGCTAATTGTGTTTGGAGATTAGGTGGTTTTACGATTTTTTTTTTTTTTCATATCCTAATGCTGTGGTGAGTATCCTTATGCATACTTCTCTTCATGTTGTTGGAGTGTTTCCTTCATGTAGACACCTGGAAGTAGAGTCGTTGGGTCAAGCGAGGTGTATGTGTTTTAAACTATTTGATCTGCTTTGCCAGATTGTCCTCTGTGTAAGTTGAACCAATTTATTTTCACAGCAGCAGTGTTTGAGAGGGCTGGTTTTCTGAAGATGGTTGGTTTTTAATCCTGTCTCAAAGGTTGGTCAACCTTAGGGGTAGAAGACTCAGTCACCAGGATGGATGGGAGTCCACAGGAAACGGGTATTTGAGAATGGCTTGTTGTGGTGGAAACCATCATTACCGTCCTCAGCCCAAGAATCTGAAATTGAACATGAAAAGAACTTTGAAACTAGAGTTTATGTCCTGATAGTTAGTCAGTCTAATGTGAGGGCTTAATAAAAATGTGCCCCGACTTTCAAAGCTTCAGAAGATTTCCCACACAACGATGCAAATTAAAAACGCTTTTGGAGAGTTACTTAAATAAAAAGAGAAATCCAGGAGATGTTACAAGAGACTTGGGGAGAGTGACTACATACTCAGGGAAAATTTGCTGATGACTTTAAAGGAATAAATGAAAAGGAAGGCTAAAGAAAATAAGGAACAGAAAGTATATCCACAGCAATCTGGAGCTAAAGTTCTTTCCAGTATCAACGCAGGGAGGGTGGGAAGAGACCAGAGCGCACGGGATACGTTGAAGTTCTTGTCTTGTTAGAGGGCAGGGAGAGAGACCGACTAAAAGTGAAACAGGAAAAAAATAGGGAAATAAGTAGTGTGATATGGAAATAAAACAGTGAGATGGTGAGAGAAGCTCCCCAGGGAAAGATAGTCAAGTTGGATTAAAATGTATATTTATACACAAAGTGTAAGGGCATGGGAAGGTTGAAGTAGAAGACAGGAATAAAGATAACAGAAAAATACCAGAAGAAAGCCAGTGTGGTTCTGCTAGTATCAGACGAAACAGACATTGGGACAAACCATTGTCAGGGATAGAGATGGGTGCTACATAATGTGAAGAACTGAGTTCAAGAAAACTTAAGAAGAAGACAAAATTGAAGAAGTTTTAAAATGCTAGGGACTGACTAATGAATATCAAAACTTACAAGGATGCAGAGAAAGTAGTGCTTCAAGGGAAATTTTATAGCTTTAAATCCTTATTTATATTTCTTAAATGAGCTCAGTGCCCAATTAAAGAAGTTACAGAAGAACAAGATAAAGGTAAAGGCAGGAGGTAGAGCAGAAATAGAAGTAGAAATCAAGGATGCAGTAGGGGATCAGCAAAGCTGTTGGTTGACTGAAAAGATGAACAAACAGACAAAAATTTTCTGGCAAGTTTATCATGGAGAAAAAATACGCAAGTAAGCCGTATTGGGAATGAAAAGGGTCTGTCATTACAGATTCTGCAGATAGTAAATACATGAGTATTATGAATAACACACCAGTACATTTGAAAATTCAGACAAAAGGGAAAAATTCCTAGAAAAATGTTACATTTTGACTAAGAAGAAATCAGAAGCCTGAACAGTACTGTTAATATTAAAAGAAAGGAAGCAATTAAAAATTCTCCCTCAAGGAAAGCTCCAGGCATAAGTAGATGTTTTCACCAAAGTTTAAAGAATGGGTTATTCTTTTTTCTTTTTTTAGCACTTTTTTTTCTTTTTGAGGAAGATTAGCCCTGAGCTAACTACTGCCAGTTCTCCTCTTTTTTGCTGAGGAAGCCTGGCTCTGAGCTAACATCCATGCCCATCTTCCTCTACTTTATATGTGGGACGCCTACCACAGCATGGCGTGCCAGGCAGTGCCGTGTCCGTAGCCAGGATCCAAACCGGTGAACCCTGGGCTGCCGAGAAGCGGAACGTGGGTGCTTAACCCCTGCGCCACCGGGTTGGCCCCCCACTTTTTTTTTTAAGTATGCTTTTGGTGAGGAAGATTGGTCCTGAGGTAACATCTGTTGCCAATCTTCCTCTTTCTTTTTTGTTTTTTCCTCCCCAAAGTGCCGGTACATAATTGTGTATCCTAGTTGTAAGTCATTCTAGTTCTTCTACGTGGGACACCACCACAGCATGGCATGATGAGCAGTGCTAGGTCGGTGCCCAGGATCTGAACCAGTGAACCCCAGCCTGCTGAAGTGGAGTGTGTGAACTTGACCTCTCAGCCACAGGGTCAGCCCCAAGAGTGGGTTATTCTAATCTTGCATAAATTCTTGCAGGGAATAGAATAAGGTATGTCTCCTACCTTAAAACCCTGGATGACATGGATACTAAAGCCAGATAGGGACAGTCCAAGAAAGCAAGACCATAGGCCCGTTTTGTCATGAACACATACTCAAAAGCCACCTGACGCTCACACACTGACCAAGTGGTGCTCATCCTAGGAATGCAAAAGTGGTGGTGTTGAAAATTTGTACGTCTCATTCACCACGTTTACAGAATAAAAGCAAAAAGCCATCTGATCAATAGATGCAGAAAAACATTTGATAAAGATAGCCATTAATGATAGCTTTAGTAATCTATAAGTGGAAGGGTACTTTTCAACTTGGTAAAGAGTATCTTTAAAAATCCTGTAATAAATACCACCTGAAGCAGGGAAACATCAGAAGCATTCTTTTTAAAATCAACGATGGGACAAAGATGATCACTGTCCTTTTTTTCAAAACTGTCCTATAAATGTTAGCCAGTGCAGCCAGATGAGAAAATTACAGGTATAATGATGGGAAAGGAGAAAGTAAAACTGTTGTTATTTGCAGATGATGTGATTATCTACATAGGAAATCCAAAACAGCCTTCCAGCAAAGTATTAGACCCCATTGGAGAGTTTAGTAAGGTGGCTAAATATAGGATCAGTATATAATTGTGAATTGTACTTACATACAGCCACAAACTATTAGAAAATAGAATTTTAAAAAGAGGCCAAACAATTGCAAAAACAGTTCTAGAATGCCTAGTAATAAATCTAACCAAAGATGTGCCAGACTTATATGCAGAAGGTTATAAAACTTTACTGAAAGACATTGAAGAGGACTAGAGTGATCCTATGTTCATGAGTAAAAAGACAATTTAAAAACCACTTCTCTCCACATAGATTTAGTGCATCTCCAAACTAAATCTCAGCATTTCTCGTGGAACTGACAAACTGATTGAAGTTTATGTGGCAGAATAAAGGATGAAGAATGACCAAGGCACTTAAGAAGAAGAAAGGAGGGAGAATTTATCCTACCAGAAGGACTTTTTATGATGCTAAAGTATTTAAGAGTGTGACATTAGTGCAGAAATAGACAAACTGGCCATTGGAATAGAACTGAGAGCCCCAAAGAGGCCTGCACACAATGTACAAATTTCATACCGACAGGGAAGGTGTGGCAGATCAGTGATAGAAAGGACTCGGAATTAAATGGAGCCAACAAAAAAAGAGAAAAGAAGATATAAAGTTGGATCTCTTCCTCATACCATACACAAAAAACAACTGTTTTACATGTCCTGAAACTTTTGAACTTTTTCTGTAGAAAATATGGTTGAAGTTATAAGTGAAATATATTTCAAAAACATAGGTGAGTATCTTCTCTGATCATGCTTTAAGAACTTCTTGGGGAGCTGGCCCCTTGACATAGCGGTTGAGTCCAGTGCCCTCAGCTTCATTGGCCCAGGTTCACAGGTTCAGATCCTGCCATGCTGTGGTGGTGACCCACATACAAAAAAAATACAGATGAAGATTGCTGTGGATATCAGCTCAGGACGAGTCTTCCTGAAAAGCAACAAAAAAAGTTCTTGGAGGAGGTGACGTCAGCATCATGGAGGAGTGAGCTGTTCCGTTTGTCTCTCCCCTCTAAGTTACAACTAAACGGACATTCACTAACTGACAGCAGATTCACACAGCACAACAGGATGCCTGAGAGATCCACACAGCCATGTGCCTGGAGGTGGGTGGACTGGATCCCGGGAGGCAGTGGAACTAGGTGAGCACACCCCTGCCCCTCCCAGCAGCAGTGAGCCGGGTCCTGGCGCCTCACACAGCGGCTGGTGTGATTAAGAGGTGGTGGGGGCAGCTCGGTCTGCGCACATGAACGCTTTTGGAGTGGTAGCCTGGCCTGTGGGAGCACCCACTATGCCATGGCAGCCCTGCCTGCGGGAATGCTCCCCACTGAGTGGTGAGTGGTGGTAGCTCAGCCCTCGCGAAGGCGCCCTGCCCACCAAGCTAGAGGCTCAGCCAAACCACCTGTGAGTGTGGTGCTGGCCTGCCTTGGCGTAAACTCGTCTGCTGAGCACTGAGACCCCACCCCTGCAAGAGTGACCTGCTGAGCAGCTGTGGCCAGACTGTGCAAACGCAGCTGTACCTGCACACCTTCCAGCAGAGGGGGCAGGATCAGAAACACAGCTCCTGCTCCCCACCAGCGGTGGCAGGTGGAATCTGTGACCTGATACTACCACATATGTGCTAACAAAGGATCAGTTTATCAAACACCACAAAAAACTGCAGTGACACTTCAGAGCAAAGGAAAATGACAGGTGTCCAGAAACCAATCCTGAAGTCACAGAAACTTACAACACAATTGACAGAGAACCTAAAATAGCTGTCACAAGGAAACTCAGTGAGTTGCAAGAAAACTCAGACAGTTCAGTGAGCTCTGGAATAAAATTAACGAAGAGCAATACTTCACGAAAGAGATTGAAGTCCTTAAAAACTGTACAGAAATTCTGGGTATGAAGAACACAGTTAATGAGATAAAAGATATCTAGAAACCGTGAAAAATAGAGCTGACATTATGGAGGACAGAATTAGTGAATTAGGACAGGAATCTAGAAATGCTTCAGGTGGAGGAGGAGAGAGAACTAAGATTTTTTAAAAATGAAGGAATTCTTTGAGAAATATGCAACTCAAATAAGGAAAGCAGCATAAGGATTATGGGTACTCCAGAGGCAGAAAAGAGCAGAGAGCTTGTTCAAAGAAATAATAGCTGATTATTTCCCAAACTTGGGGAAGGAACTGGACTTACATGTACACAAAGTCGATAGAACTCCTAATTACATCAGTGCAAAAAGACCCTCTCCAAGGCATGTAATAGCAAAACTGCAAAAGTCAATGACAAAGAAAAAATATTAACGGCAGCAAGGCAGAAGAAAACAACCTACAAGGGAACTCCTGTCAGGCCTTCAGTGGATTTCTCAGCAGAAACCTTACAGGCTAGGAGAGAGTGGAATGATATATTCAAAATCCCGAAAGACAAAAAACTTTCAGCCAAGAATACTTTATCCAGAAAAACTGTCCTTCAGATATGACAGATAAATAAAAGTTTTCCCAGATAAACAAAAGCTGAGGGAGTTCATCACCAGTAGACCTCCCTTACAAGAAATGATACAGGAAGCCCTCCTACTTGAAACAAAAAGGCAAAGGTTTACGAAGCTTTGAGCAAGGAGATAAGTAAACCAATAAAATCAGAAAATTGGAGCTCTCTATCAGAATAGGTTAGCAAACAATTATAACAAATGATAAAGGGAAGGAAAGCATAAAAAATAACTATAAAAACTGCAGTTTAGTCACCAACTCAACACAAAAAAATAATTTGTGGTAACAATAATGCAGAAGGGGAAGAGAAAAGTGATGGGATCTGCTTAGGCTAGTGGAGATCAAGAGCCTATCAGAAAGCAGAGTGTATCATCTATGAGATCCTTTATTCAAACTTCATGGCAACCACTAAAAAAAATCACAGCAAAGCCACAAATCATAAATAGAAAACTGAGAAAACCATCATAGAAAACTGTCAAACTGAAATGGCAGTCAGAAATACAAGGGAAGAGAAACAATGGAAATATAGAACAACCAGAAAACGAGATAAAATGGCAATATTAAGCCCTGATGTATCAATAATCACTCTAAACATAAATGGATTGAATTCTCCAATCAAACCACAGCATGGCTGGATGGATTGAAAGATAAGATGGAACAGTATGCTGCCTCCAGGAAACACAGCTCTTAAAGACAAACAGAAGCTCAGAGTAAAGGGATGGAAGACGATAACTCCAAGCAAATGGCAAGCTAAAGAAAGCAGATGTTGCCATTCTTATATGAGAAAAAACAGACTTCAAGATAAAAAACAACAATGAGAGACAAAGAGGGGCAGTATATAATGATAAAAAGGACATTCTACCCAGAGGATGTAACATGTATGAATATGTATGTACCTGACACAGTAGCTCCAAAGAATATAAAGCAACTATTAACAGACCTAAAGGGAGAAATTGACAGCAACACAATAATACTAGGGGACCTCCACACCCCATTTACAGCAATGGATAGACCATCCAGACAGAAAGTCAACAAGGAAATGGTGGACTTAAACGCTAGACCAAATGGACTTAATAGATAAATAACAGAATACATATTCTTCTCAAGTGCACATGGAACATCCTCAAGGATAGGTTGTATGTTGGGAAACAAGGCAAGCCTCAATAAGTTTAAGAAGATTGAGATCATATCAAGCATCTTTTCTGATCACAATGCTATGAAACTAGAAATCAACTACAAGATAAAAGTTGCAAAAGTCACAAATATGTGGAGACTAAACAACGTGCTACTGAATAACCATTGGGTCAATGAGGAAGTCAAAGGAGAAATTAAAAAGATACCTGGAGATAAGTGAAAATGAAAATACAACATGCCAACTATTATGAGATGCAGCAAAAGTGGTTCTAAGAGGGAAATTTATAGCAGTATAGGCCTACCTCAACAAACAAGAAAGAGCTCAAATAAGTAATCTTAAACTAAACCTAACCGAACTAGAAAGAGGACAAACAAAGCCCAAAATCAGCAGAAGGAGGGAAATAGTAAAAACTAGAGCAGAAATAAATGAAACAGAGACTAAAAAAAAAAAAAAAAAAATAGAAAGGATCAATGAAACTAAGAGCTGGTTCTTTGAGAAGGTAAACAAAATTGACAAACTCTTAGCAAGAATCACTAAGAAAAAAAGAAAAGTCTCAAAGTTAGAAATGAAAGAGGAGAAATTACAGAAATACAAAGGATTATAAGAGAATACTATGAAAGACTACATGCCAACAAATTGGATAACGTGGAAGAAATGGATAAATTCGTAGACTCATACAACATCCAAAACTGAATCAGAAATAGAGAATCCGAACTGACTGATCACAAGTAAAGGCATAGAAACAGTAATCAAAAACCTTCGAAAAAACAAAGATCCATGCCAGATGGCTTCTCTGGAGAATTCTACCAAACATTCAAAGAAGAGTTAATACCTGTCCTTCTCAAACTACTCTGAAAAATTGAAGAAGATGGAACACTTCCTAACTCAGTCTATGAGGTCAACATCAGCCTGATACCACAACCAGTCAAGGACAACACAAAGAAGGAAAATTACAGGCTGATATTGTTGATGAACATAGATGCAAAAATCCTCAACAAAATCCTGGCAAACCGAATACAGCAATACATTGAAAGGATCACACACCATGATCAAGTGGGGTTTATACCAGGGATGCAGGTATGGTTCAACATTTGCAAATCAATGTGATACAGCACATTAACAAAATGAGTAACAAAAACCACATGATCATCTCCATATATGCAGAGAAAGCATTTGACAAGATCCAGCATCCATTTATGATAACTCTGAATAAAATAGGTATAGAAGGAAAGTGCCTCAGCATAATAAAGGCCATATATGACTAACTCAGAGCCAACATCATACTTACTGGTGAAAAACTGAAAGCCATCTCTCTGAGAACAGGAACAAGACAAGGATGCCCACTCTTGCCACTCATATTCAACATAGTACTGGAGGTTTTGGCCAGTGCAATTAGGCAAGAAAAAGAAATAAAAGGTATCTAGTGGGCCAGCTCCGTGGCCGAGTGGTTAAGTTTGCCTGCTCTGCTTTGGTGGCCCAGCGTTTTGCCAGTTTGGATCCTGGGCGCGGACATGGCACCACTCGTCAGGCCACACTGAGGTGGTGTCCCACATGCCACAACTAGAAGGACCCACAACTAAAATATACAACTATGTACTGGGGGGATTTGGGGAGAAAAAGCAGGGGCAAAAAAAAGATTGGCAACAGTTAGCTCAGGTGCCAATCTTTAAAAGAAATAAATAAAATAAATAAAAGGTAGCCAAATTGGAAAGGAAGAAGTGAAACTCATGCTGTTTGCATACAACATGATGCTATATATAGGAAACCCTAAGGAATCCACCAAAAAACTATTAGAAATAATCAACAACTACAGCAAAGTTGCAGGGTACAAAATCAACTTACAAAAATCAATTGCATTTCTATACACTAATAATGAACTAGCAGAGAAGTCAAGAATACAATCCCACTTACAACCGCAACAAAAGAATAAAATATCTGGGAATAAATTTAACCAAGGAGATGAAAGACCTATACAATGAAAACTATAAGACGTTATTGAAAGAAATTGAAGAAGACATAAAGAATTGGAAGGATACTCCATGCTCATGGATTGGAAGAAGAAACATAGTTGAAATCCATAAAGTAATCTATGGATTCACTGCAATCCCAATCAGAATCCCAATGGCGTTCTTCACAGAAGTAGAACAAAGAATCCTAAAATTTATATGGAACAACAAAAGACCCCAAATAGCCAAAGAAATTGTGAGAAAAAAGAACAAAGCTGGAGGCATCACAATCCCTGACTTAAAAATACACTACAAAGCTATAGTAATCGAAACAGCATGATACTGGGAGAAAAACAGACACACAGATCAGTGGAACAGAACTGAAGGCCCAGAAATAAAACCACACATCCATGGACAGCTAATCTTCGACAGAGGAGCCAAGAACATACAATGGAGAAAGGAAAGTCTCTTCAATAAATGGTGTTGGGAAAACTGGACAGCCACATGCAAAAGAATGAAAGTAGACCATTATTTTTCGCAATACACAAAAATTAACTCAAAATGGATTAAAGACTTGAATGTAAGACCTGAAACCATAAAACTCCTAGAAGAAAATGTAGACCGTACACTCTTTGACATCGGTCTTAGCAGCACCTTTTCAAATACCATGTCTACTCAGACAAGGGAAACAAAAAATAAGCAAATGGGACTACATTAGACTAAGAACCTTCTGCACGGCAAAGGAAACTATGAACAAAATGAAAAGACAACTCACCAACTGGGAGAAAATATTTGCAAGTCATGTATCTGACAAGGGATTAATTTCCAAAATATATAAAGAACTGATACAACTCAATAACAACAACAAAAAACAACCTGATAAAAAAATGGACAGAGGAAATGAACAGACATTTTTCCAAAGAAGATACACAGATGGCCAATAGGCAGATGAAAAGATGTTCAACATCACTAATCATCAGAGACATGCAAATCAAGACTATGCTAAAATATCACCTTACATTGTTAGAATGGCTGTAATCATCAAGAGAAAATATAGCAAATGTTCGAGATGTTGTGGAGAAAAGGGAATCCTCATACACTGCTGGTGGGAATGCAAACTGGTGCAGCCACTATGGAAAACAGTATGGAGATTTCTCAAAAAGTTAAAAATAGAAATACCCTATGAACCAGCCATCCCACTACTGGGTATTTATCCAAAGAACATGAAATCAACAAT
Source organism: Equus przewalskii (assembly GCF_037783145.1). NCBI lineage: Eukaryota > Metazoa > Chordata > Mammalia > Perissodactyla > Equidae > Equus > Equus przewalskii. Next base: position 85,531,304 of record NC_091835.1, read on the forward strand.
TCAAAGAGGTTATGCACCCCTATGTTCATTGCGGCATATTAGCAATAGCTAAGATGTGGAAGCAACCCAAGTTTCCATCGACTGATGATTGGATAAAGAAGAAGAGATATTTATATTCAATGGAATACTACTCAGCCATAAAAAAGACAAAACCATCCCATTCACAACAACATGGATGGACCTTGAGGGTATTATGTTAAGCAAAATAAGCCAGACCGAGAAAGACAAACACTGCATGATTTCACTTATATGTGCGAGACAGACAAACACATGGACAAAGAGAGCAGATTAGTGGTGACCAGGGGCAAAGGGATGTGGGTGGGCAAAAAGGGTAAAGGGACACATATGTCTGGTGACGGATAAAAATTAGACTATTGGTGGTGAGCACGAAGCAATCTATACAGAAACTGACATAATACTGTATACCTGAAATTACACAGCGCTATAAATCAGTATGACCTCAATAAAATAACTGAAAAAAAAAAGGACTTCTTAAACTGGAAGCAAAAGAAACCGTGAAAGATAACTAACTGTTAAAAGGAAGTGAGTTGTGCTATATTATAAATTGTAAATTTTAAAACTTCCGTCAAAAGACATACTAAAGCCAAACTACAACCTGTGAGAAGATATTTGAAAACTCGTAACCAATAGTAGATTAGTATGAAGAGTATATGCAGAAATTCTACAGATCAACATAAAAAACAGACACCCTAACAAAAAAATGAACAAGAGACTGAAATAGGTCCTCCACAGAACCAGACGTACACATGGACCAATAAACACGTTGAGTGGTTTTCATTCTGTTAATGGTTAGGAAAGCATATCAGACCACACTGAGGTGTTTAAATTCAGTCAACAAGCACAGATTAAGAAGCCCAACACAGTGAAGTTTTGGAGAGAATTTCAAGAGCGTTACTCATAGATCGCTGATGGGAGTGCCAACAGGTATCTACTGTGAGACACCGTTCATGTGATAAGTTGAACATTGACATACTCATGGCCCAGCAATTCCACTTGTAGGCTTAAATTCGAAAAGTACTTGCACAGAGTGCCCCAGAATACTTACATAAGAATGTTCCAGAAGAAAATCCACATGTCCATCTACAGGAAGATAAAGTGTTGCATGCTCACATGATGGACTATTACGTGGCAGGAAAAGTGAATGAACATCAGCTACATGCAGCACAGCGACTGGTAACATGGATTGCATGAAAAAGCGAAACTCTCAGAAGACTGCATATGACATAACACTTTTCTCACAGAGTTCAAAAATGAAAATGGAACAGTTGTTTAGGCATATTACAAGACAGAACTATTTTAAAAACCTGAGGAGGTGATAAACCCAAAGTTCAGGGTAGGGTTGCCTCTGGGTGTGGGGAGGTCAGGGAGAGAATGGGGAGGGGCAGACACGTGAGTAAGTCATTGTTAGCGTCCTGGTCCCTGGGAGGATGAGGGGTTCCTTTGTCATCAAGAGTAAATCTGTGAGGGAGTGAAGGAACGAGTAGGAGAATCCTGCAGACTGTTGTGGTGTGCTGTGAACCCAGGATTATGACTAGTCCAGTCACATGCTCCTGCATTCCAGAAACCAAACAGGACCTGTCGATGGGTTGGATTTGAGAGAGAGGAAAGGAAATCAGGTCTGAATCCTAGGCTCTTGGCTTGAGCTACTGCTGCAGTTTATTGAGACGGGGAAATCTGGGATAGATGCAAATTATGTAGGGTGGAACAGATCCCAAAATTCAGTGTTTGACCCTTTAAGCTTGAGATGCGCATTGAGCATCAAAGTGGAGAGGTTAAGTGGGTGTTGGACACAGAAGTCTAAATTCAATGATGGGGTCAGGCGTGGAGGTGAATTTGGGAGTAGTTCCCCGTGGGGTCGGACGAGAGCTTGAGGGAGACTGGAGTAGGGAGACGTGGTGCTGAGCCCTGAGTTACCATGACACCGCCTGACTGGAGGAGCAGCAGGAGTGGAGAGGGGAGGGAGACGGAAGGAACGTTAGCGTGCAGCTTAATGTAGCTTCAGGAGAGCGCTTCTAGAGAGAATATGATTGCCCAAGTTACCAGTTCTAAAAAAAGAGGAAAAGACTTCCGGGTAAATTTCTGTGCATAGATTCAGCACTGAGAAGAGAGCCTGGCCTGATGGCGACAGCTGGGGATCAGGCCCGCGTTCTCCAGGCGTGGCTCCCACCTGCGAAGGTGGCGGGTCCTCTTCCCCGGGCCTCCTCAGTAGAGGCTGAGTTGGGTGATCTCTTGGGGCCTCTAAGAATCCACACCTTTGACTCAGCATCGACACAGAAGAACAGAGGAGACTTGGTTTCTGAACCTTGGGTCTCAGTGCTCAGAAGAACGGCAGCCCCCCAGCCGGCCACTTACCAGCACGTGAACCCCGTGTGTGCTTGTTTTGTGCATCCAGAGTCTAGAACCGGTCTGCTTTTATTCAGAAGCTTTTGTTCTTAAAGGTTTTCATTGTTGTATTTTTCCCTAGGTGATTTTTTTCCTGTAAGACACAATGTTTAAAACAAAATTCAAAGTGATGTGAATTTGTATTTGTGTTTAACTTTTGTGCTAGAAAAAGTTCTTTTTTCCCATGGAATTCTGTACAATTACCATCTCAACAGACAACTGAATTTCTTGTCTTTGACATGTAGACAAATAAAGACCCAGTAGCATCCGTAATTTTTGTGTAGAGCTTCCAGAAAGAGCGAATTCCTCCTTGTTCATTCACACATATTTGAGAGTCTTGTGTGTGCCAGGTGCCACTGCCGGTGCTGGAGACACAGCCGTGAGCAAGACGGACGAGTCTCGGTTCTCAAGAGCTCTCAGTCTAGTGAGAAACGGGCAAAAAGACAAATGTTAGAAGATGTGGTAAGTGCTCTCTAGATACTTAAAATGGCGTTGTGGGCTAGAGAAGAAATGAATGGCTACTTCAGATTGGGTGCTAAGGAAAGGCCACATTTGGGAGGTGACATTTTTAAGCTGGGCCCTGATTGGACCCAGCCTTGTGACGGGAGACACTTAAAGCTGGTGTCAAGGCCCTGAGGAAGAAACGAACTTGGTGGATTGGAAAAGCGGCGAGGAGACCCAGTGTAGCACTGTGGTGGGGGGAGTGGGGAGACAACTGGAGAGGTGGGCGGGGGTCTGACCAAGCATGGTGCGGAATCTGGAGTTTTCTGTGACAGCTCTGGCCACAGCTCCAGCTGGCTCTTTCTTAGCTCAACCTTTAAATACTGGAGTCCCCAGAGTTTTGCCCTGGGCCCCTTCTCTTTAAGTATTCGTTAGGTCTTCCCATCTAGGCCCCTGGCTTTAAAAACTACCTATGCATTACATCTCCAGCCCTGACGTTAACACTTCCTTAGCTGCAGACCCTGTGTCCGTGTGCCCACTTGGCGGCTCTACTTGGGTTTCCAGTGGGCATCTCAAACCTAACTCGTGCCGGTTGCTTAAGCAGCAATCTCGGACGTAGTCTTGGTTTCTCCATTTCCCTCACCCCCACCTCACTGCCCGTCCAGTCCATCAGCAGGTCCCATCGGCATCTCCCAGACATATATCAAGTCTGTCCACTTCCCTCATGCTCACCACCCTCGGCCCAAGCCAGCATCGTGTGTCCCCTGGTCTCCTGCTGTAATCTCTTGGTGTCCGGGCCTCCACGCCCTGCTCAGTCACTGGCACAGCAGCCAACGTGATCTTTTTAAAACAAAAATCAGATCATGTCACTTCCCTGCTTCAAGTCATTGAGTGGCTTCCCAGTCACATGGGAAAAACCATCCAAACTCAACAGGAAATCTTCATCAAGTTTTCACAGTGGTGGTGGTTAGCAGAGAAGTAGCAATAAAAATCAGCTTTGAAAACAATGCATGAATCTTTTTATTTTTAAAGATTTTATTTTTCCTCCCAAAGCCTCCTGGTACATAGTTGTGTATTTTTAGTTGTGGGATGTGGGACGCCACCTCTGCATGGCCTGACGATCGGTGCCATGTCCACGCCCAGGATCCGAACTGGTGAAACCCTGGGCGGCCAAGGCGGAACGCGCAAACTTGACCTCTCGGCCATGGGGCCGGCCCCGGCGTGAATCTTTTAAAACTGAAAACAAAACAAAACATTACCATACCATGGAAGAGGAGAAAACTTGCCAAAATCTGGAGAACAGAAAACCCTCCCACAGGCAGCGCTCAGGGAAGTGCGAGTCCACGTGCAGCGCAGCTTTGCGGGGAAGGACTGTGAACGCCGGGGTTCTGGAGCTGCAGGTCGGGGCGGTCTGGGGAGGCGGGGTTCCCTACATCACCTCCCCAGCTTTAACCACGTCCCAGACTTGACCACAGCCCCTCGGCTTTTACCCATTCATCTACTGGAGTTCTCTAGGAAACGCCGTCCCAAAACCGGCCCAAGCCACAGCCACGTTAAATCACCATCCGAGAGATGAATCTCCACAGAATCTGCAAAACGGGGATGCCCAACGGAACTGGAAAATGTTAGCGATGTGAAGACCATCATCAAGGGAAGAGGCCTTGTGTCAGTTCTCTGACTCCTCCCACCGTGTTGGTGGTTAGAATTTTGCCTCTGACCCGGAGGTTACACCTGAAAGCCTGCAGGCTGAATTGTGTTCATATGAGTGGATTTGTCCTTGACAATGTTTTGGTTTATTTTTGTTTGTTTGTTTGTTTAAACAAATTGGTTGCAACATTTTAAAAGGAGAAGATTTCAAATTAAAACCTGCATTTCCAGCTTCTCCTTTAAAATGGTCCATCTGACACCCTGAGCCCAATTCTTGGGGGAAGTTGGGTGGCTCCCCCTCAGCAGGACTGCCATCCCTGGTGTGCCCTGCGCCCTGCCACCCCTCACCGTCTCCCGGCATTAAGACTAAGGCTCAGTTGTCAGTTATCAGTGTGCTTGCACGGTTGGTTTTTGCTTATTTGCATCCATTTTACTCACTCATGTGCCTGGCCCTGTGAGTAATTGAACTTGGGAACCCGGTTCTAACCTTTGCTTCTCAGCCCATTAGGTGGAACCTGGTTTCTTTCTCTGTGGTGTTTCCTTCCTGTCACTCATTCCTCTGTTGCTGAGAATGTGAAGTCTCTGGGTGAACTGTTGGAAAGATCCCGAATCCTCACTTGGCAGTGTATGTAGTGTGATGACTTATGTTTCCTTATATACAGCTGGGAGCTTCTCTTGAAGTCCAGATTTAGCCATAGGCTACATGTCTTAGGCCTCTTAATTCGTATTGCAGCTAGAGGCATATAAATCCTTTCTTTCTCTTTCTTTCTTTCTTTTTCTTTCTTTTTTTTTTTTTGGTGAAGAAGATTGGTCCTGAACTAACATCTGTGCCAATCTTCCTCTATTTTATATGTGGGATGCTGCCCACAGTGTGGCTTGATGAGCAGCGTGTAGGTCTGCACCCGGGATCCGAACCTGTGAACCCCAGGCTGCTGAAGCAAAACACGCGAACTTTAATCACTACACCACTGGGCCAGCCTCTATAAATCCTTTTAAACATCACGTCTGACTTCTTCCTTGCTCCCGTGACCAGTCAGTAGTCACATCTTCTTGGTTCTGTATCATCTTCAGGCTTTATTACTGCCTCCCTGGACTCTTGAAGTAGTTTCTTAACTCGTCTAACTTTAGCAGCTGCCCTGACCGACACATCCTGACACAGCGATCTTTCTTTGTGTGTGTGTGTGACTAAATCGTGCATCACTTTTGACATTGTTTTTGTCTGATACATTTGACGTGTTACGATTTGTAAATTTAGGGTGGACAGTGTGTTGCTTTGATTCATTGTATGTTGTATCGTGGCTGCCAGTGAAGTGGCATTGATCACCTTATGTCATTATAGTATTGTTACTATATTCATTTTACTGTTCATTAGATCTCTGTGCTTGTTACCACTTGTGACAAGTCTGCCCTTAAACAGCATCAGTGTTATCCTCCACCCCCAGCCCCTGGTAGCCACCGTTTTACTCTGTTTTTTTTTTTTACAGGTTTGACTTTTTTAGATTCCACATATAAGTGATGCCAATAGTATTTGTCTTTCTCTGACTTATGTCACTTAGCATAATATGCCCAAGGCCCATCCGTGTTGCTGCAGGTGGCAGAATGTCCTCCTTTCCCGTGGCTGAATAATACTCCATTGTGTGTGTGCACCACGTCTTTCTTATCCCTTCGTCTGTCCGTGGACGTTTGGTTGGTCCCGTATCTTGGCCATTGTGAATAGTGCTGTGATAAACGTGGATGTGCACGTATCTCATTGGGAACCTTTTTTCGTTTCCTTTGGGTATATACCCAGAAGTAACACAGCTATCTTTCTGGGTTAGATTTAGTTTTATCGTGCACCACAACTACCCAAATAGAAGTCATCCACAGATGTTCTTAGAATGAATATGCATGAAATCAAATTCAGCTTTAGCCCAACATTCAAAATCTACCCGGATCCTCGGCAGCCTCTTTGCCCTCTTTTCCCTCACTGCACAAGCACATGCTGTAACACCGTCTCGGCGCCTGTGCTGTCTCTCTGCCCCCCGTGGCTCCCGTTTTTAAAAACATGTCCATTGTTTTAAGTCTCTTCGGAGTCTAGCTCTTTGGGACACCTTTCCAGATTCTCCCAGATTAAGTTACTCTTTCCTCCCTATGTAATCTTGGGATGTTTTCCTGGCTCGTATCAGAGTCTGCTTGACATACTTACTTGTGTCTTCTCATGCCCTAGATTTGAGCCTGTGGAGGGCAGGCCCATTATTTACTCATCCTTTATTTCCTGCACCCAGCAGAGTTTAGCACAAGTTGAATTGAAACAAACAGAAAATGTTTCTTTTTTCTTTTTCTTTTTTTTTTTTTGTGAGGAAGATTGGTCTTGGAGCTAACATCTGTTGCCAATCTTCCTCTTTTTGCTTGAGGAAGATTGTCCCTGAGCTAACATCTGTGGCAGTCTTCCTCTATTTTGTATGTGGGATGCTGCCACAGCGTGGCTTGATGAGTGGTGCTGGGTCTGCACCGGATCTGAACCTGTGAACCGCACGCCGCCGAAGCAGAGTGTGTGAGCTTAACCACTATGTCAGCAGCTGGCCCGACAGTCCGTTTCTTTAAGCAACTTTGTGTTTTGTCCTTAAAGATCTGGGTCCCAATGTGACCTTCAAAATAGGACTCTAAACCTCTTCTCTTTCCAAGGTAAAATCAGTTTGCTCGTTTTCAAGGAACGGTTGATAGGTGTGAAGTTTTGAAATACTCATTAGGAAGTATACCACATCACCTGCACTAATTCTAACAATAATGAAACAATCAGACAAATTCAGAATCTGACACGTTTTACAGGATAGTGGGCCTGGATTGTTAAAGAAGTGTCCATGTCATAAAAAGCCCGCCAACCACCAAAATGACAAGCAGAGTGTTCTGTGTTCTCACGACGACATAACCAAAGGCGACATGTGAACATGCATTGGATCCTTCATCAGAAAACAAAAAGCCATAAAAGATACTTTTGGGACAGTGATGGAAATTGTATGTGGGATATTAGTATTAAATTAATGTTACATTTCTTAGATGTAATAATGACATTTTGGTTATGTGGGAGAATGTCTGTATTTGTTAGGAGACACATAGAATTATTTCTGAGTGAAATGTCAAGATGTCAGCAACTTATTTTCAAATGGCTCAACCAAAAAGGTATATTTATATATCAAGAGAGAAAAAGTAGAAGTGGGAAAATATTACTAAATAGGAAATCTAGATGAAGAGTATGGGTATTTCATGGTGCTATCCTTTCAGTTTTTCTGTAGGTTAAAAACGTTTTAAAAATAAGAGTTGGGAGAAAGAGAAGAGGAAGAGGCTGAAAGAACTGGTTTAATTTTCTAATTGTCTTCTTAGGCTGTAATTAAATAAATTAATAGCTAGGTAGTGGAACCAAACATTTACTGTGGTCCGGCTTTATGTTTAGGAGTGAACCATTTACTTGGTTGTCAGAATTATTACATCAGATGTGACTTTATTGCTCATTAGGGAGACCTCTTGTACTTTATGGTGTATACTTCTAAAGAAAATAAACTCCGGAGGCACTAGACTACGTGTGTCAAGGAATGTAAGTTTTCAGTGTGAGTAAATTTGGAAGTATTTAACAAGTGCTGACTTTTCGTTATGGCAAGCCTGTTTAAATTACCTGCTATTATTGGTCTCTGTAAAAGTGCTTACGTTGATTTGCCCCCTTTGTCTGAAGGAAAAAGACTCCTGCATCTTTGCTTGGTTGTAGCTGAATCGATGTGGTTGATAGAGAGTGAGAGAGCTATATTGGTGTAAAAGGACAAGTAAGAGATAAGACTATATTTATTGCCCATTTATGTAATTACGTGTGTCCCGGAGGACAAAGGTCCTTAAGACAGAGACAGAAGCACAGAGAGAGTTCCCGACAGGAGGGTAGAGGGCTTTGCTGCTGGGGGAATTTTTTTCTGCACGGTTGCCTCTCCTCCTGGCTTCACAGTCGTTTCGAGAACGTCACCGTTCTCCGGGCACAGCTCGCTGGCTGAAGATATGCTTCCCTCCCGCAGAAAGCAAGCGAGGGCTTTTCAGGAGCGGTCCTCGGCCTGAGCCGGAGGACGGCCGGCCCCTCCGCAGGCCCGACGGCCGAGTCCGGGAGCACCGAGCCGGGGCGCGAGCGCCATGGACGTGCTGGGCGAGGACGAGGCTCTGCGCCAGTTCTTCGAAGGTAAGAGGCCGCCTCCGCGGAGCCGTGCCTGCGTGGGCTGCAGCTAAGCTGGCCTCGGGAGAGATGCTCGCCGTCGTGCTCGCTGTCCTGAAATCGGACTGCAGCCTTGTTTGCTGCATTTGTAGCAGAAATCCATGGTATGGGTAGTGGTTTGGATACAGGATTTCCGTCTTAGCGCTTGGTTGGTAAAAGAATCAAGGGGTCATCTCTGTCGCTAGTGTTTGTCCCTGTCCTGGATTCTATCCCTTCTAATCCCCTACATCTCAAAGATGGTAGATTTTGTCTTATCTTTAAACTTGCTGAAGATAGCACAAGAAAAATGTAAGATTTTACGTAGGACAGTTATTGTCTTACAATAATCAAATACAACCCAGCCTAAAACAGCAAAGGAGCACCTTTTCCCCCAATCCCATCTTCGTTTTTCGCAACCCTTAAAAAATGTGCGGTTGCATGATGGTTTGTTTTTGAAGTTAAGCATCTTTTTCCTCAGGGGCGAGGGTACTGTGGGACGTAGTTACACAGATCTTATTTCTTGTAAAAGCCTGAAGTGGCAGTCCAGCTTCTTGCGTTCGGCTGGCCTGATGTTCTGTCGCGGGTCTGTTGAAAATGTCAGCAAGGACTTGCCATCTTGTGGCACCGTTTGGTGTGCCGTTGGGGCGCGGCTTCGGTTCCTTCTCAGGTGGCCGCACTCAGACTTCCACGGGAAGGGAGACGTGGCCACAGCCCTTCACATTGCAAGGCCTTTCCCAGGAGGGGTATGAGAAGGCTCGAGGGCAGACCTGCTCCTTTACAGGATCCTGGCAGATGCTGAGGAAGTGCTTTTGGCGTTTCTTGTGATTAGTAAAGTGTCCGACAAATACTAGATGTTTAAAGGTTGAATGGAATTGACCCAGCACCAAACAGTGCGGGGTGTCATACCAGGGAGAGTGTGATTCTAGGTCACTATCAGAAGGAATGAGCACAGTGCAGTAGTTTCTGTGGCTTGCATTTTGCGTTTGGAATATAAGACCAAGAGAATTACTGTGTATCTCAGCCCCATGACCCACCCAACAAGTGTGCTGCCTCTGCCAGTGGCCTAGTCATTGTGTCCACCTGGGTTGTGCTGGGCACACAGTAGGCACACATAACATTATCGATTGTTACTGCCTGGTGTTACGTCCTGTGCAACTTCCATTCCAACAGTAGATAGCAAGCTCCAAGCTATAGTTACAACTGCTTTCTTTTAGAGAAACCACTAATTCATTCTACAAATGCGAAAAGTCTGCTTGATTTCTTTGTGGAGCTGGAGAGGATCTGAAAAACTAATCTGGTCTCCCTGCCGTCTTGGGAAGTGGAGTTCTACCGGGGATCCCTATGCTGTCCTTCTTTGTGCTGTTTTCAGAAGTCCCTGGGAATACAGTTTCCACACATCCTCTGTGTAGCTTGTTACAATGTCTGGTTATTACAGTAGCATTTCTTAGTCTAAACAAACTCTGTTGCTCCATGAAGCCTTCTTGTGAGGAGGGAGTCGTTTCTCCACAGAAAGAGAGAAAACGGTCAGTATTTTCCTTACATTATCCTCACGTGACTAGATGGAAAGGATGTAGACTTTAGAAAGGAAACATGGAGGCACCAGCTCAGCCATCCTCCTCTCCCTGAAATCAAACAGCGAGTCGTCGATTTTTTGTTGCTTCCACTACTCAGCAAATATTGATCACCTACTGTGAGCGAAGTCCAACACCACCTCTTTCAAGTGGTAGCCAGTAGGACCTTGAAGCCTTTCCTGTAGAGGATGATGATTTCCATTCTCGAATATTCCTTAGAATGAGGACACGAAACTAGACATGGTATTCTAAAGAGAGGCAGTTGTTGCATGTCGTGCTCTCGTTGGGTGTCAGTTTCTAATTAAATATGATCTTGAAAAAAAAGTCAAGATCTGAGAATCAAGAAAAGTTTGGCAATTTGTTACCCGACTGAAAGCTGTTTTTCTCCATTTCCTCAGACTCTTCATTCTGAGAAACGAAGCTCTAAATAATGTATTTTTCCTTATAAATACTTTCGTATTGAAAAGTATCTTAATTAAAAGGATTGACGATATCTTGAATTAAATGGCCTTGGGCTCAAAGCCATTGATGATCTTAGTTTTTATTTTAAACTTTCAAATATGTCTAAATCTGTATGGTGTGTCTCAGGACAATGACAAGAACAGGGGGTGGTTCCAGGCAGCTGGTGGTTCCAACTCTAATTCAGATCCCCTGTCTGCCATTGATGCAGTAGGTGGGCCTGTTAGCTAGAGCAGAAGAAGGTGCTCTAGGGATCCCAGTGTCCCCTGGACACTCAGAGGCCATGTGAGATGTTTGGCTTCTTCAGCAGAGCTGGCACTGCTGCAGGAGAAGGCTGGTCAGAAGAGAGGAACATTGTTTTAATAACTGAAAATTGGTTACAACTTAAATTTCTAATAGTGATGGGTTAGTGAAATAAATTATGGTTCTTCCATGTAATGGAATATTTTGTAGCTATTAAAAATGATAAGGAAAAATGTCTATGATATAAAGGGGAAAAGTAGAGTACAAGTAGGTATATGTAATACAATTGGATATATCTTTCTAGAATAAAGTTTATTAAAACTAATTTGAAAACAGTTATATGTATACACGTGCACACAAATACGTAGAAAAAACTGGATGAATACACTTCAAGTATGAATAGTTATCTCTTAGTGGTAGGAATATGGAGATTTTTATTTTCTTCATACTTTATTATTTAAGTGCTTCATAGAATGTATTATGTTATAATCAGGTTATCTTAAATAAAGGAGAATGAGTTTAATTCAGCAGAACTCTTCTGTTTGAGAGTTTCTCTTCCGTGTAAAGAAAAATTATAAAAGACTTTGATTGTGGATGAATAGATTACTGGGTCTTCCGTAGAAAACTATGTCTAGGTCATGCTCTTCTGGGCGATCAGGTTCTCTGGGATTTGTGCCTTTCATTATTTAAGAGCTATGTATTTTAAAACTACATGTTATAGATATCTGATATCAATGCAAATTATTTTCATCCACACATATGCAAATTAATTATGTCCTTAGGGGATCAATAGTTCCAGTACAAGCCAGTTTTGCATTGATTTGTAAATTCATTCCATGGCATATCCAGGTCTAGATATCTGTCTATCTGTATCTACCTATATCTGTATCTATGCACAATGTTTATATCTGTATGTCTCTCTAGATCTAGATATATGTCTGCTGTTTGAATTCCATCTACATGTCCCTCTCTCTATCTATCATCTATCTACCTATCTATTCATCTATCAGTATATCTGTTTGAATTCTCCTTGAACCAGTTATAACATCTTTCTGCTTCCTTCACTGGTTAAGTAAATAAAACCTTTGATATAAGTTCTTCTTACATTGGTATAAGAATCATGATTTTATCTTTAAAAATATTTGTCTTTTAGGGGCCGGTTCCGTGGCTGAGTGATTAAGTTCTCGCGCTCCACTGCAGTGGCCCAGGGTTCGGATCTTGGGTGCGGACATGGCACCGCTCATCAGGCTACATTGAGACGGTGTCCCACATCCACAACTAGAAGGACTGGCAACTAAGATATACAACTGTGTACAGGGGGGTTTGGGAAGATAAAGCAGAAAAAAAAAAAAAAGATTGGCAACAGTTGTTAGCCCAGGTGCCAATCTTTAAAAAAAAAAAAAAATGTATCTTTTAACATGCAGAGCGTTAGGTTAGTTAACTCGGAGACTGTCCGTTGCCCCTGGCGTATGAACCACATTAGGACCATTTATTGGGCGTTCACCACGTGTCAAGCACTGTGCTATTCGCTTTCATTCATCATTTCATTTAATTCTTACAACAACCCTCTGGTAAAAGGGAATAAGAAAATGAAGTACAGTAAATCCCATTTCTCAGTTTTCTTCATTTGTTTTTGAAAGCTGTGACCTTACGTTCTTCTTTCCTTATGGGTGTTTCTTTGGGACTACTTTGATATCAGAGGACTCATCTTTTATTCCCAAGATTTTTAGAACAACTTATAAAAACTGATTTGAGAAGAGTAATTTATTGCTCATATATTTAATCTTTAAAGAGGAAGTGTTCTGCGTTGGTGAGAAGCTGTTTAGTCATCCTCTTCATAGTGTCCTGGAGCAGGGTCTCAAGTGCTTGTCAGCTTGTCCTGAAACAAAAGAGGAGACTCCCACCTGATTGAGCAGAGGGGAAAACGACACCTGAAGAGTGGATGACAAGGAGAAGCGCGGGAACCACGCGGCAGCTCCTGAGCTCTAAGAGCAACGAAGTCCATTCAGGAAGCTGCCGTCAAAGAAGCTTCAGACATTTTTGGCCCGTCTCCCTGCTTAAGATTTAAGTTTCTAGGTAGCTATTATTAAAAGAGGCTGGTGGGGATGCAGGGCAGGCAAAAGCAGCCGCTGCTCACGAGCTGTGCAGGAATACCACGGAGGTGCCACATGTGCAGGAAGACGGGGAAAATGCAGAAGGCTCTGGAGCTGAAAAGCAGTGACTGAGGGCCTGACTCAGTGGGACGAATCTAGAAAGGCTTCAAGGCGAGGCAAGTAGAATTGCTGGCTAGAACGAGATGTAGCTTGGAAAAGTGCCTGGATGGTGTCAGCACTTATACAAGTAACATTGATAGGATCCATGAATGAAAGAGTGTGCAAAGGACTGTTCCGTTCAACACACAGTTGCTGAACGCTGGGTTTGGAGAACACAGCAAGTTCCATACAGGAGGAGGAAAACTTGACCAGCAGCTGGAAGGTCCCGAGAACGGAACCCGCGGCGGCGGTTAAGACAGTGCTGCCTGCTGGTGGAAAGTCTCAGGTTCCATCCTTACCAGAAAGAAGATGGTAACTGTCTCCAGTGGTCCCTGAATGTTATTTCTGCAGAAATGAAACCAACTGACTGGTGATGTTTCTGAATTCCTGTGAGAGGGTCAGAAGGCCTGAAGAGCTGAGTGCGGTGTGGACGGCAGGGGCTGCCCACTGCCAGGGCTGCCCCCAGCAAGGCTGTGCTTTGGGTAAAGGGCGTCTTTGTCCTCAGGCCAGTCTTTGAGTTCTTTGTCTTTCTTTCACTTTGGGACCACCACTTTCTCGCCCTCTCAGACAACCAGGACCCTTATGCCCTCTTCCTTCTGTCCCGATAAAACCTGAGCTTGCACGGAAAGTACAAATGGCAAATGATCTGATGCCATCTTACATCTCTATAGAATCTTGTATTCACCACGCTTTCATTGAATACGAAGCCGTTTTGATCAGATGAGCCAAAAAAAGGTTACCTTCTCTAAATGGTAGAATTTTAGACGTGCTGTTGCATCCTAGCCTCTCAGAAATTATCCCACAGAGGCAGGAGCTCCTTGTTTATTAGTGAGGCAGCCTCTGCTTCTGTGTGGGGACAGCATTGTCTGGGAACAAGGACACACTAAGGACAAGAAGAATCAGCCAGCTCACGCAAGCAACTTATGAGTATGTGAACAGTCCTCTCTGATGTTGGCAGGTGCTGGAAACTGTTGCCATGGCACAAAGCATCCAAAACAAAGAGGTGTTGGCTTGGTGCCACAGAGAAGAAATCCCTTTTCTGCTTTCATGCTGGGATCCTCAGGGAGAAGACGATTTAACTAGAATTCAAAATGCACCATAACTAGGCCAGAGCTAACCAGGTGAAATGCACATGCCCTGCATTTCAGAACTGCCGAGGGTCTTCCCACCTCCAGGGAATCTGGAACAAAATCACCTGACTAACCCTCCACCACGTTCTGTGGTGTTATTGATGATGTCGTCTTTTCAACTTTGGAGTTAGGACTAGGTTTTTGGAAGACTCCACAATGTCTTACAAGCTAAACATTCAATACATGGACAACTTTGGAAAATGCGCATAACCGAAAATGAGGACATCGTTGCCACTTATAATCTCACTGTTTAGTGATAAGTGCTATTCAGTTTAGTGTTGATCTTATGTGTTTTTTAAAAACAAAAATGGGATTATACTGTTTATACTCTTTAATAATGGACTTTTTCATGGAATATAGAGTGAACATCTCTTCTTATCATTACTTACTCATCTACAACAGGGGTCGGCAAGCCATGGCCCACAGGCTAAATCTGACCTGCAGCCTGATTTTGTAAAAAGTTTTATTGGAATACACTCGTTCATTTACATTTTATCTGTGGCTGCTCTGATGCTATGCTGGCAGAGTTGAGTGGTAACAAAAGAGACCACACGGCCCTCAAAATCTAAAATATTCACTATCTGGCTCCTTGGTGTTTTTGTTTTCCTTTTTAAAGATTGGCACCTGAGCTAACATCTGGTGCCAATCTTTTTTTTTCTTCCTCTTCTTCTCCCCAAAGCCCCCAGAACATAGCTGTATATTCTAGTTGTAGGTCATTCTGGCTCTGCTATGTGGGATGCCGCTTCACTGTGGCCTGATGAGTGGTTCCATGTCCATGCCCAGGATCCGAACAGGTGAAACCCTGGGCCACTGAAGTGGGGTGTGCCAACTTAACCACTCAGCCACGGGGCCGGCCCCAATCTCTGGCTCTTTGTGGAAAATGTCTGATAATCCTTGACCTACAACATAATTCATAATAAATACTGCTATTCATTGACCATTTCCTGTGTGCTGGGTATAGAGGAATGGCCTCGGAGTTAGTCTCCTGGGTGTGAGTCCTGGCTCTGCCGTTTGCTGCCTCTGGGATGGTGGGTAAGTAAATCTCTGAGGCCTTACTTTCCTTCCTTGTAAAATGGGGATAATCGTGTTGCCTCACAGCGTGGTTGTGAAGCTCCGTGCCTGGCACAGAGAGGTCAGTGAGTGTTGGCTGTTGTTATTCTCATTGTTACTTTAGTATCGTTTGCTCTGTCTAGCATCAGAGCATTCCCGCAGGGACTTTTGTCCTCCCGTGAGAAGCACGAGGCTGACAGAGGTTAATCACCTGCTGGAAGGCCGTCCAGGCAGCGGCTGCAGGGTTGTCATTCTCTCCTGCCTTTCACTTGTTCCATCAGCGAATCGAATGAGCCAGGTGACCTAGGGACTCAGTGGTGAACACGCAGAGTCCTTGCCCCAGAGCGGCTCCTCTTCTAGTCGAAGGAAGAAGACAATAAAGATATAAGCAAATAAGTAAAGTGATTTCAGATAGTCATTAATTGTGAAGAGAATAAAACCAGATAATGGTGCAGAGAGACTGACGAAGGAAGGGAGGGTAGTTACTTAAGCTAAGGCAACCAGGAAAGGCTTCTGAGGGGCTGACACTCGAGCTGAGACCTGAATAATGACTGGGAGCAAGTATTCCATCAGAAGAGCGTCATCCATCAGAAGAGCATTCCAGCAAGGAGCACTTGTGCAAAGGCCCTGTGCTCAGAATGGTCAGGGGTGAGGTGGAGGGGGTGGGGATAGCAGAGCAAGGAGGGGACAGTTCTGAGTGACAGTGGGGAGGGTGGTCAGAGATGACATCAGGGTCTGGATTTTATTCTCAGTGTGATAGGAGACCAGTGAGAGCTTTAAGCAAGAGAAAAAGTGGGACTTGTAAATGGATGGAATGTGGGGTGAGGAAGGCAGAGGGGTTGAGATGATGTCAAGGTGTTGACGTCAATAACTGGTGGAGGTTGGGGCAATGTCCTCAGATACGGAAGACTGGGGGGTAGTGCAAGTACATGTGTGTGTGTCTGCGCACATACGTGTGAAATCAAGAATTCATTTGGGACACTTAAATTTTATATACCTGTTAGATGACAGAGAGAAAATGATGAGGGGGCAATTGGATGGTTGAATCTGGTACCCAAGAAGGGGACCTGGGCTGTGTATATCAATGGGAGTCATCTGCATATGGTTGGTGTTTAAAGCCCTGAGAGGAGATGAGGTCCCAAGAAGGGAGATCGACAAGAGGGACCCACGATGACATCTAGGGATCCAAGTGAGAGCAACTAGCGAAGGAATGCTAAGTGAGGTGGGAGGAAAGCCAGGAGAGTGTGGTGTTAAGCTAGGAAAGAATAGTGATTCAAAGAGAGTGTAGTCAAATGTTTTCAGTGTTTCTGAAATCCCAGATAATTGAGCATGGAATTTGGGAAAGAAGGCTGTGGATGACCCTGACAAGTGGTTTCCATGAACTGGGAGAAGAAAGCTCAGTCCGTGGTAGGAGAGAGAGGAAGGTGAGAGGCTGACGCCTGTAATGCTTTTGAGAAGCTCCCTTGTGCCAGGAGCAGAGAAATTGGGCAATAGCTGGAGGGGGTGTGGAGGCAAGAGTTTTTATTTGACAATTTTGTTCTTAAGATGGGAGATACTAAAGCATGGTTTGCTGGTGGGAATGATTCAATGTGGATGCAGAAGCGGAGGGGGCGTAACTGTGGGAGGGGAGCCTTGAGAGTGTGGGTGAGGATGGGTCCGGAACAGCTGGAGAGAGCGTGCCCTCAGGCAGCAGGAGCGCTGGCTGACTGGCAGCAGGAGCAGAGGTGGAGGGGTGAGCTAGATTTCAGGTGGGAGCCTGCTAGGTTCCTGCTGCTTTACCTGTGAAATTTGAGGTGCGCTAAGAGGGAGCTTGGAGGGATTGTAGGGGGCACTGTTCAAGGGCTTTAGGAGGGAGAGTAAATTATGAAGTTATCTTCTCAGAGGGCATATTAGTTTCACGGGGCTGACGTAATAAATTACCACCAACTGAGTGGCTTAAAACAGCAGAAATGTATTCTCTCTCAGTTCTGGAGGCCAGAAGTCCAGAATCAGGGAGCTGGCACGGCTGCCCTAACGTAAGGCTGTGGGGGAGGGTCGTTGCACGTCGCTCTCCTGGCTTGTGGGGGTGCTGCATCCTTGCTGCTCCTTGACTGTGGACTGATCACTCAGATCTCTGCCGCCGCCCTCTCATCACCTTGTTCTCTTCTCCTCTTCGCATAAGGACACTCGTCATTTTGCTTAGGGCCACCTGATCCAGGATGGTCTTGTCTTGAGATCCTTAACTTATTATATCTGCTAAGACCCTTTTTCCAAGCAAGTTCACATTTACAGGTTCTGGTGGTCAGACCATTTGGGGGACTATTTTTCAATTCACTACAGAGAGAAAAAAAGCTAATCTGCTGGGAAATAAACAGTAGGATTACTCGTCGGTGCCATGTCCATTGGAGATTGTGGTGAGGTACTTTAGTGAGGTCATTACATTTGTACGATCTTCTCAGCAACATTCAGCTGCTATTCAGGTGCAGGCCTGGAGTGGGTGAAGAACTGGGTTTCACTAAAGGTGAGATTTCCCTGAGTTCCACAGATGGAGAGAAGGGAGGAGAGTCACCAGTCTCTGCAGGTGGGTGGTTAGAGTGATGGACCCTGGCATCGAACTGGGTGAGAAGGGAGGTGAGAGTGGAAGGGGGGTGAGGAGGGGTGGAAAAGTGGGAATAAGGCGTGAATGGGGTCCCCATGGGTGAAGGTAGTAGAGTAGGCGTGCCAGTGTCAGTGAGCGGGAAGGCTCAGCTAGTCAGAGAGCACAGGACTTGAAACTGAGGTTTCAGAGGATGGTGCAGTGCCTGGGGACGCCCAGGTCAGGAGGGGTCATGAGAGGAGGTGGCTGAGGTGAAGTATGTGAGAGCTGAGGCTGGATGTTATTGGTGGATGTTGAAGCTACCAGCAGTGATGCAAGAGCCGTGTTGGAGAGGGGAAGGCACGGAACGAGATGCTGGTTCAAATGACAAAGGAAAAGTGACTGAGAGTTTGGTAGACGCCACTGCGAGGAGATGGCCTAGCCATGTGGCATGTGCTTCATATGAACTGGAGCTTGTGAAGAAGGGATCTGGAAACAGCAACAAAGAGCAAGAAGAAGACCTCTGCCATTGTCAGGCCCCAGAGCACGTGGGAGAACCTCTTTGAGATGTTCCATAATTTACCCATCTCTTACTGTTGGACATTGAGGCTTGTTCTAGATTTTTACCTGTTATACATGTACTGCGATAAATTTTTCCCCCCAAATCCTTAGTCATTTATTTTCTATGAATCTCCCCAAAATAGAATTGTTGGCACACAGTATTTTTAAAATTTAGGGCTTTGTAAGCATTGCCAAATTATTTGCTGGGAAGTTTTAAAAATATCAATCTGCAGACTGTCATTATCTGCCTGAGACTAATGTGCATTTTTTGACTTAAAAAAGTTACTCTGGGGGGCTGGCCCCATGGCCTAGTGCTTAAGTTGGTGTGCTCTGCTTCAGTGGCCTGGGCTTGCAGGTTCAGATGCTGGGCGTGGGCCTACACCACTCATCAGTCATGCTGTGGTGGTGACCTACATATAAAATAGAGGAAGATTAGTACAGATGTTAGCTCAGGGCTAATCTTCCTCAGCAAAAAAAAAAAAAAAAAAAAAAGTTACTCTGTGCTCAGAGTCCTTAACTTGGGCTAAGGTTCACGGGGCACTGGAACTCTCTGAAATTGGGAAATAGGTACTTGTGTAGGCTCATACTCGTAGGGAAAGGCTCCATAGTTTTCAACAGATGCTCAGTGAGGTCTCTGCCGCAGAGGAGGTTAGGAAGCTCTGCTCTGGTCCCAGGCTGTTGGCTGCTTCTCTGACTTGCCCTCCTGGAGCAGCCCACGTGGAGGAAGATGTGCTCTGAATCAGGTAGGAGATTCTGGACCAGGGCACAGTGCAACAATCAAAGAGTCTAGAAACTTGTAGATTCTACTCAAAATGTTGTTGAGGGATGGGTAAGGGAGATTTGATAGCATGATTGGGAAGTTTTAAAAATATCAATCTGCAGACTGTCATTACTGTTTCGTCTGTATATTCTGAGTTGTAACAGTATCAGAAAACACCAGAATGACACTGTAAGCAGAAAGGGAGTGAATTGTTAAACGTCTGCTCTCTGTTTCATTGGTGGGTATAGAAAACTGGGTGACTTCTCCCAGCACTTGACCTTATGGGCAAGAGGTGATTCTTTCCTCTGCCCAGGGCTTCCTTCTCCCCCGGGGCTGTGCCAGGGCCTTGAAGAGATGCTTCCCGGGCTGCACTCGGCTAGGAGGGAGCCCCTGGCAGTAGATGCACATTTGCTGGTTATTTATGCCCAGCCCGCTTCTGAGAAGATTCTGGGAATAGTTTATGTTAAAGGATACCTCAAAAATTGGTGTAAAAAAGTCCATCTGAGGGAAAAGAGAGGGTAAGGGAGCCTCCTTGGGGGTCAGTGGTTCCACAGGGAGATTCCACCTCTCCCCTCGACTCTGCCCTCCTTCCAAACATTCTCCATCTTTCTCTTCCTGTTCATCGCCAAATCCTGAAAAACACCCAGTCTCCTTCACGTCGCATTCACGCTCCCACCCAGTCTCATCTGGCTTCTCCTCTGATTTACTCTTCTGAAGTTTCTCCTTATTGTTGGATCGCATTAAAAATCTCCAGCCCGCATCCTGCTCGCGTTCTCTCCAGGACTGGTCACCACACCACGTTCGCTCGGGGAAACTGTCTCCTGTCTGCCTCCGGGGCGTCTGTGTCTCTGCTTCTCATCAGCCTCTCTGTTCCCCTCAGGCTGGTGGTGGTTCACCCTCCTTCTTGTCTGCCGAGTCCTGTTTCGGAAACTGTTTTATTTGAGCACCAAGACCTCACCCTGAACGGGTATTCCCCTGGATCAGCATATCCCAAATTCTGTTGCCAAGCACTAGACCCATATTTACAGCTGTTTGGTGTACAGACGTGTGTGCCTGGTGTCCCTCAGTTTCCGCACATCAATACGTTCAAAGTGGAACTCGTCGTCCTTGCTCTGGCCGACTTCAGCCAGCTGCCTCCCGTGTTGCCCTCCCTTCACTCCCCAGCAGACCTCCGACACTGCAGACTGGAGTCAGCCTCGACCCCTCCTACACTCCACGGCTGATCGTTTACCAAACTCTGTTACTTTAACGTCAGGAATGTCTTTCAGCTGCAACCTGCCCTCTGTCTGCACATTCGTCCTAACTTCTCTCCCTGGGCTGACGCCCTTCCACTTTGCTTGTGGCTCACGTGAATGCCCTTCCTTGAACATTCCTGTTGCTTCTCCATTGCCTGAGCTGAGCACCGTGGTTAGTGTAACATTGTGACACTGCAGGCACCCTCACCTCCGGGGACTCCCCCATCCTTACGTCTGTTAGGGCTGTTTGCTCCAAGTGGTGAGAGCATGTCCAGGGCTGGAGCTCTAGTCTTGACTCCGTCCTTTGCTAGCGGTGTGATCTTGGTCAAGTTATTTAATCTCTCAGTGCCTCAGGTGTGCGTCTGTAAAACTGGGCTCTCAGTGCCGTCTGACGGGGCTCTCATGAGGGGTAAATGGTTCGAGATGCACTAGGCTCAGGACAGCTCCTGGGCCACCGCATGTTTGTTACTACTGTTATCATCGTCAGCATTGTTCTTATTGTCATCTATACCCAGCTCCGCTGAGCTCCTCATGCTTCTTGAAGCCACCCGCCCTTTCGTAACACTGGGTCCTTGTGCCTTCTGCCCGGAATGCGCTTTCCTCCTTCTTCATCCAGCAAATGTCCCGGCAGAGTTAGAAGTGAGTGCTCATGCTTCTCCAGTGCCTCATCCAATTTTGGGCATGCACCCCTCACACGGAAGTTGCTTTACGTGCTCACCTGTCTGTCCCCAGTGAAGACATGAGCATCTCTGGGCGAGGACCTGCCTTTGTCTCTGTCATCTTTGCAGGCTTGGTGTCTTCCGTGTGGCAGTGACTCAAAAAAAGTTTGTTAAACATGCATAAATGAACGAGATTCTTTTTTTTCTTTTTAGGGTGACAGTAAGTGAATTCAGTTTGTTAACCATGAACTTCAAATAATACCAAAGTGTAGAATAAAGAGGAAAAAAATTTCTTAAATTCCCACCTGCCTTCTCCAGCTTCTCCCTGCCCCTCTGTGTGTGCTCTAATCTCAGGACACACTGGGCCTCTCCTGGATTCCAAACCCAACCCACTGGAACACTCACACTTCCTCCCGGCCTGCCTGCATTGGCTGCTTTTCCGAGACTCCCCCGATCTCTAGCGGATCGGAGCCCCATCGCTGTCTCCTGCGCTCTTCCTGGGATTTAGCTTGATCCGTCTTATTTTATAATTACCTTCCCTCCTTCTGGATGGTACAATTATGAACTCACTGCAAAGAGAAACTGTTTAGCTCGTTCTATGTGTTCCTTTAAGGATGAGCATATTATCTTGGGTAGTATAGCCTCAATAAGCAGTTTTAAAAAAACGAACGAGATTCTTGACCAAAAACTTCTGGTGGAGGAGCAGGCGCCTTTGCTGCCTTTATGCAGTTATCCGGCTTGAGCTCCTTCTTGTGCAGATACTTCTTTTTTCTTTATTTCGTATTTTTCCTTTTTAGTGAGGAAGATTAGCCTTGAGCTAACATCTGCCAATCCTCCTCTTTTTGCTGAGGAAGACTGGCCCTGAGCTGACATCTGTGCCCATCTTCCTCTACTTTATACGTGGGACGCCTACCACAGCATATGGCTTGCCAAGCGGTGCTTAGGTCCACACCCGGGATCCCAACTGGTGAACCCTGGGCCACTGAAGTGGTGTGTGCAAACTTAACCGCTGTGCCACCAGGCCGGCCCCTTTTCTTACAGATATTTTACTGTCAGGATCCTTCTGGGGTCACAACTCTGGATCAGCGTTTCTGTGTGGGTTACTCTTGGGTCTGTGACCCACAGTAGTGATCATCCCCCATGTGGAAACTCTCTTTCCCCTGAAAGGAGCTCTGTGTTGGCAGAAGTGGATGGAGGTGGCGTGGTGCTCAGTAGGAAATGGCAGAGATGCCACCTGGGGATGGAGAGAACTCAAAACACAGTCCCGAGGGGAGAGGTTCAGGCTGCCACTCAAACTGGGTCGTGAGCTGAGAATCAGAGTCAATACTTAGCAGTCACCAGGAGACATGAGGAGTCAAACAGAGGAGTGGAAGCTGCAGTGCTGAGCAAAACGAAAAGCCCAGGCCCCGGGAAACAGGGCAGCGGACCTGGGGCTGCGGGAACGATCTTGGGGACTGTCTGATGCGGCGCCTCTCTCACCCGAGGCTGCATTTCGTGGCCACCCGGGTCAGCTCTGGACACTGGGCACCAGTGCAAGTCACACACCTTTATCCTGGGCTCCTGGCTGCAGCCTGCCCGTGTGCTGATGGGCGACACCGTAGTCCCACAGGCCGTGTCCAGATTGCCCTGGATTCAAATCCCGCCTCTACCACGGACTGAAGATGCTGCCTCAGCAAGTGACGGGGCCTCTGAGTCTGCATCCTCATCTGTCAGATGGGGCAACATCTGCTCCACAGGAGAGGAACCGGCACAAAGTAAGGTGACGCACGGGAACTGCTTTGTGTAACGCGTGACGTCGAGTTACTGTGCAGTGAAAGTGTTACCAGTAGTCTGTAATTGAGCAAAATGTTTATTCTTTTAAAAAAGTTCCCTGAAGCAGCCTGTGATCATAAGAAAACCATTACCATCAAATGGACACTTGACTCTATGTTAAACATCGTCCTCAGACGTTTAGCTGTATTCATCCTTAATTTGCACAACAAAATGAACAGGCGGATAATGCTGTCAACATTTTTGAGACGAGGAAGCCTGTGGTCAGAGAAGGTGTGTACCTTGTCCGAGGTAACACAGCTGTTCTGCATCCGAGCTTGGAGTTGGACGGACGTGTGTCTTCCTCTGAGGGCCTCTGCGCCTCTCCGCTGTGCAGTGTCCTCTAAAGAGGTCACGAGGCAGCATCAGTAGGGCTAGCTGCGAAACTTAGGGCTCCTGTTCAAATAACCAGGGCTTTTTGGCCTGTGACGATTTGCATGTAATTCAGTTCCGTAGATGAAATTATTCTAGACTGCGATCAGTTGGTAGGTTAGTGCCATCTGGCATTTTTGGCAAAGCCCGGCTCTGGCACCATTGTTAGTGGTGAGAAGGCAGAGTTCACGTTCATGGAACAGTCAGCTCCAGAACGCAGAAGATGAGGCTGCTACGGAGAGCACACAGATACGAGAACACCAGCACAGCCTGTGGGGCTGCTCGGTGCAGACGAAATCCGTGGAGAGATTTACGCAGCTGGGTTTGCTCAGCACTACGGTAGAAAATATTAACTCTCAGTCTTCTTCTTTTTGGTAACCAGACTCAGAACAAGAAGTCCAGCAAGGTGGTACCCCGATATCTGATACCCTGGTGTCAGCAATGTAAGGAGCAATTGTCACGTGTAGCACTGGGAAGTCACGTGTTCTAAGGAGTCCATCGTATGACTTGGTAGTTGGAAATAGTGTCACTCCCTTAGGGTTAGAGTGACCGGTACCCTTAACTATTAGGAGCTGAGAACTGTGCTTCCTAGGAATCTGTGGTGTGTTGTTGATGGCCTAGGCCTCAGTTCAGGCAGACCTGGGTTCGAATCCTGGTTCCTCTGCTTCTGAGTTGTATGACGTTGGGCCAATTACTGAACATCTTGAAGTTTCAGTTTTCTCCTTCTATAAAATGGGGATAATGATGCCAACCTCTTAGGATTGTGAGGGTTAATGATAAAAGGTTGAAATAATGAAATACATGATGGCTGTTGATTTTCATTGTAGCATTTGCAAGCGGGAAGGGACCAAATGGCTTGCTTTATTTATTCTGAAATAACAATGCCTACAAAAAATATATTTCCATACATTTCTTTGTCAAACGCTCCTGTCTCCAGGGAGTTATTATAACTTTTACATGTTCACATTAATTCCAGAGCCTTTATCATCATAAAATCTATTTATAGGCCTTCATTGCCAGGCAACAAAGGACAAAGTACTGAGTGTTTCCTTTTACTGTGAAAGGTTCAGCTCTTCCTTCTTGGTCTTGAGATCAACATTTTTCAGGAAAGACAAGGCAGAGAAACTTAATCCCTCATTCCAAGGTTGAGTGGGCGTTCCTTGTTTGGGGTGGAATCCAAGCAGGAAGGGACACGTTGTCCTGTCCTCAAATAGTCTCAAGTGTTCTGTGCCGACTCCACAGTGAGTCTGTCAGGAGTTCGGGAGCTGGGAGACGGCGGGTCCAGGGTGAGGAGAGGACTTCCTTCTCGCTCCGCGTGCTCTGCGAGGCGTTTGCTGCCGGAGAACTCGCTCTCGGTGTGTCAGCCGTCCTTCAGAAAAGGCGGGGTGTGTAAAATACAGACGCAAAGGTCCTCTGCTGATTGTGGTGACCGTTGACCTCAGACAGGCCGCTCGGTCCTGCCCTGGCTTTGAGGCACAGAATTAGAGTAAATTCTCTGCTTCCTTGAAAAGTATCAAAGCTTTTCATACTTCTGTTGTTTCTGTCTATGGATCATCAGGAAGTAAAGGTTGGATATCCAAAAACAAAAAATCAGAAGAGTATATTACTGTTTAACATCCTGCTAAGTACCCCGGTGCAACTTGTGTTTTTAAAAGCTCGTGGAAGCACGTGTGGAAACGCTTCCGTCGTCTGCACAGCTGTGCTGTGTGTACTGAAAGCGCGAAGGCGGATTAGAGCATCTGACGGGAGTCCACCCCCTCGTCCACGCGCGTGCTGCGTGTACACTGGGGTCAGTGGGGCCTGGACTCTGCAGATGCAGAGTAGAGACGGCGATCCTGCGTCCTCGGCCCTGTTGGGTTAGCAGACTTGGTGCTTTGGATCACATCTATTCAGTTACGTAAGATGTTTTATATGCAGGAAGAGGCAGAAAGGACAGCAACAAACTATTTCTTACACGTTCCACGAGGTAACAGCCAGTCAGGGCCCTTCGGCTGAGACTAAATGTCCTTTGGGACGATTTTTGTGCCTGAAGAGAAAGGAGTGAGATCTAGCCGTCAGCACAGCCAGGCAGATTCCAGTCACCGGCAGAGGCGCTCTGAAATCCAGTCTCCACGCGTCTCGGCAAGTGTGGGGCCTCCAGGGCATTTGGAGAATTCCCTTTCCTCTGCGCCTGTGCGGGGAGGAGACAGGACGGAGGCTGCCCCCGTCCTGGAGAAGCAGGCTGCATGCGAGGCCGACCCTTGCAGGGGTCAGGGAGGCGGGGCTGGACCGCGCTCGGGACTTGGCCGCCCTTCGCTGCTGCTTGTGGAAACGCTGGAAACAACGAGAACCCACACACAGCCACCAAGTTTCACCTTCCCTCGTTTGACCAGTCCCTTCCTAACCCATCTTCAAAGTTTCCTTCTCCTCTGCAATTTTTCCTGTCTTGTTTATAGCCTGTGACATTTTATAAACTTCCGTTTCCATCAAGTCTTTGGTCCCTCACGCGACGCTGAGGGGAAGGCATTTGGCAGATGAGAGAAATGGAGTCTAAAAGCAGCGACGGATGTTTCTGACATCCCATCAGGGAGTGTGGCGCTGGCTGCGAAGCCCTGGCCTTCTCATTCCAAGTCCTGCCTCCTCCCAGCCAGTGCCACTCTGCCTCCCCAAGGAGGGGCGAAGACGCGGACTGGCCTCCGTGCTCCCTGGCTGGGGGTCGAGTCCTCTCGCAGGCGCTCGGTCTTTGGAAAATCTCCTTCCGTGCTCCACTCCCTCGCTTCGCCCTCCGCCCTCCAGAGCAGAGCCAGCGAGTCTGCTGTCCTCAGGCTTCGCCTCAGCCTCTGCTCTGGGGACACTGGGCCGCCTGACATCAGCCACCGGCTCATGGTCCTGAGCCTGCGTTGGGGTGGGGGAGGGGCAGGGGAGGACTAGGAAGGGGGGACGTTTACTGTGTGCAAGCACTCGCCGTGTTGGAAACGTCCACGGACGCTTGTTAAAGCCTGGGTAGGATGGCCGTATTCACGGGAGGGGCTGTCACAGCCGGTGTAGTGACAGAAGTGAGAGGATTGTACTGTGGGGGAGAGAGACTGGGGGCGACTCCCAACACAGCGAGGCAAGTGGGTGTTTGTGGCCAAGCAGCAGGGTGGGGTGATCCTGGCTGAACCAACCCAGAGGGTTCTTGCTGAAGCTCCGGGGCCACCAGATGTGAGCAGGGCAAAGGACAAGGAGCCCGAGCAGGTGTGGAGGGTGAGCAGGTACAGAGGATGGGGGTTCTGGCTAAACTGGTTTTCAGGCTCTTTCCTAAAATCGGGCAGTTCGTGGAGGAGCGTGGAAGTGGGCCTCCGGGGGCTTGGGGAGGCTGAGTGGAGTCTGGCAAGGAGAGAGCCTGGAGGAGCAGGACCGTGGGCCCCAGGTTAGTCTGCCCGCAGTGCTTGGAGGCGGGAAGCCCATCTCTTTCTCCTCGACGGAGTGTGCCAGACAGTTCAGCGGAGCCGGAGGCCACCCGGCTCTGCCTGACCCACCCTTTCCTGGATCTCAGGCTTTTCTCCTCCGGGTTGCATGCCTCCCTCCTTCTGAAACCCCTCGCCTCCTTGTTCACCAGGCCGCTGCTGCTCCCCCTTGAGGCCTTGGCGTGGGCGTCAGTCCCTCAGGGCTCCCGTGCACTCTGTCTGTCTCCTGTGGGCCACTGGGAGGAACGAAGCATGTGTCACTCGATGGCCAGGGGCTGGCCCACTGCAGGTGCTCAACCATACTTGTCGAATCAATAAATAAGGAACTCCGGGCCTGTCTCTTTCCAGGATTCCGAGTCTTCTGGATTTCCCTCCTTTAGTCCTTGCATCTGAGAGAACTGCGTCTTTGTCCTGCACCTGGCTGGAAGCTCAGCCCTCACCGCTGCTCTGCTGGCTGTCCCCTCCCCCGCTGCCTGGCTTGGCAGGACGGGAAGGCAGGACAGGCCCCTTGATAGCCACAGGGTGGGCAGCTTCCTTGTCACGTTTTCCAGAATTTGTGCTGTTCAGGGTCCAACCCCTGGGGACATTGATTTAGAATTCAATGCTGTGCATTCCAGGTGAGCCAGACCACCTGTGGAGCCTGTGGGCGGGTGCCCCCTTTAGCTGTCCTTCCTTTGGGGTGGCCTTCCTCTTCATCCTCCTCCTCCTCCTCCTCCTCTTTGGCCCTTGGCAAAATTGGACTTTCTGGGAGACCAAACCAGAGCGATAAGTCTTCAAGATCTTGGATGTAAAATACCATTTAAACATTTTTGTCAGCTTCTGTTTCCCAAATTTATCATCTACGATTAAAAATTAATATTGGTTAACATGTGGCTTATTGTGTTTTCTTTCTCTTCTGATGTTTTATTTTTCCTGTATTTATTAGCATTAGTATGTGTAATTGGAGAGAAAATGGACAAAGCACAAAAGCTAAATCCTCACGTTGCAGGGCTGGGAGGAGGCTCAGCTGTGAGTTTCCAAAACTCTTGGAAAAACGGATGCCCAGACTCCCGGAGGGCCCAGAAGATCTTACTTAATATATATTTCAAATTGTTAATTTAAAAGGAGAAGGAGTGTGAACTTGCTAATCAGCCAGTGAAGACGCTGAAATACTTTCATGAAGATTGAGGTTACGTGATTCAATAGACGGACAGTTTCGCCTCCTGCTGTAAATCCCCGGCGAGCTTTCATTCACCAAGAAGCTGTGCACATGTCACAAGGGCAGCTCTCCAGAGGTACTGAGCCAATCAGCAATCATTTATTCCCACCGAGTGGACCTGAGTTTGTGAAAAAGCAACATAGGACACGTTCATATGAAATTATAATAGCGTTAATGCCAAAGATCTTAGATCCACAACATATTCAAGTGATACATGGCAGACACCATCAGTTGCCTGCTCGACGGTGGTGCACCCCGCTTCTTTCCTGCTAACGATGCTGGATGAGTTCAGAGGTGGGGAGAGTCCTTGATCCCCGGCAGGGTCAGCTCCAACGTGATTGATTTAAACCAGTTATTATAATCTCAATTTCCTCCTCTCTTCCCTTCATAATTCAGTGGCTGTAACTCTTCTTTACAACCCCTTCTAACGTCCTTTTTTATTAAGGTCAAATTCCTATATTTTCTGAGGTACTTAGCAATATTAATAATAACTTGATGTCTCCCTTAAATTTTTATTAAGAATGTTATTGTTTTTCTTATTCTTTAAGTGGTTTCCTCCAGCCCTACTCTCCTTCGTTATTTTGCACGATTCTGCGGACAGCAAGGCTGTCCAGGAGCACGTACATTATGTGACAGTAGAGGACACCTGAGCCCTGCGCTGACAGCTGTGTGATCGCAACTGGAGTACCGAAGCCCGCTGAGGCCGCTGGCTCTTCTGAGAAGGGGGATGAGAATAGTTCTTATCTGATAAAGAGAAGTACTGTGAGGATTGAATGAGAAAGTAAACGTAAAGTTCTTAGCCCGGTGCTTACAAAGTGCTCAGCCGGCTTGCTAAGCCCTGTTACTCTTCTCCACTGACTGGCTCTCCTGACTCGGCCTGTGGTTCTCCCGCTCTGTTGGATCTCCTCTGGACACCCTACTGTTTGTCAACATGCCTCTTAAGGCGTGAGCCACGTCCACCAAGACCGGACCCGTGCACAGAAGAGCAGGGCCCTCACCCCTGGTCCTGTACTCAGCGATGTTGTGCTTAGAAGCCTGCATCCCCAGCA
Organism: Equus przewalskii; assembly: GCF_037783145.1. Classification (NCBI taxonomy): domain Eukaryota; kingdom Metazoa; phylum Chordata; class Mammalia; order Perissodactyla; family Equidae; genus Equus; species Equus przewalskii. The sequence continues at coordinate 85,560,329 of NC_091835.1, forward strand.
CTTCCTCGTGAGGATGCCACAAACAGCCCTGCGTCTTTATCACCATTCACCACGAGCCCAATTTCCCCTTCCCATATTGACATCATTTAAAGTCAGTGTAAAGCTGATGCTTCAGCTGCTGGATTTCGTCTGTCAGGGTCAGCCGCTAATCCAGTCGGCGAGATCAGACGGGCTCTCACTCTATATTGTGGTTGCCTGCCTTCCTCAGGCCGTCCACCTGCTTGGCCAGTGTGCCTTCTCTGTTCTTACCCAAATTACCGATAACGGATTGGGAAGGACGAGGGTAGTCATCTTAGCTGGATTTTCGCATTTTCTCCAGGTCAGCCTGGGTGCAGTTGTCCTCCCAGGTGTGAGTTCACCTGATTCCCATGTAGTTCTCGACCTTTCTCCATCTTAGCTGCAAAGACAGCCGTCCTTGACTGCCGCCCTCAGATGGGATGGGAAGCCCCCACGTGTCTCCTTGGGTCTGACTGGCCAGGCCCTGTGAGTACGGCCTTGTTACCGTCTGGGCTCCTTCCCTGAGGGTGAGGTTGAGTGTTGCTCACCGTGGTGTCTGGTGTCCCCAGGCTTGCACGCAGGACCTCATTAAATGTTTATTGAATGCTGAGTGAATGAATTGACGATTTTGTCACGTGTCCAGTTGAAGTCAAGGCACACGTTTCCCTTAGAGTCTGCTACTCTGCAGTCAGGCAGCCGAAGAGGAGAGGCCGTGGGGCCAGCGCACGGCTAGTTCTTGGTGGCACGTGCGGGCCCCTGGATGTCTGCTGCTCTGCTCAGAGGCCGGCAGCCAAGTTCTTCAGCAATCCTTTCCAGAATTTTGCATCTGTAGCAGTTATAGAAAACCCACGTAGGCTGTTGCACAATGTGCTTGAACTATTTACTCAAATTGAATGAAGGTTAATTTTCCCCTTATCTTTGGATTATCAGGCACATACACTTCAGATGACTCATATCACGATAAAGTTCAGAGACAGTCGTTTAACTTGGTCGTGATTTCCAGCAGTGGGTTGTGTTAACTCTGCGAGAAAGAACAGATTAGATTCCTCCTGGACCATCGTAGCGCTTTCTGGACACAGAGGACCGGGGAGACTCCCAGGATTGCGGGTCACTGGGTGAAGTTGCCCTTGGGGGCAGTGCCCTGCAGTTCACTCCTCTCTCCGAGTGTGCGAGGACAGGGTTGAGTGACCTGGCCCTGAGCACATGAACTCCTCCAGCTGCCTCCCAGCCTGCTTACCCGGCTCTCATATTTCCTATCGCAAGGCACCACATGACCTCTGATCCAGCCACCAAAACAGGGCCTGGAGAGTCGCCTCGATTCCTTCCCGTCGGTCACAGAGTCCAGTGGGCTGCTCCTCTCAGAGACTGCTCACATCCAGTGCTGTGCTGGTAAACGTTTAATAACCAACTCTTTGGGGAAAAAATCCCCGATTTGTAGTTTTTGCCAATTTCCACAGCGTGAATCCTCCCCTATGGCTGATTTTAAACCAGTAACATAAAGACACTGAATGTGGAGTTGGGAAGAAGCGTGCACAGCTTGGACAAGCTGGCCCCAGCACGCTGCTGCACATTCTTTCACTTCCCAGCTCACCTCCACGGCACCAGATCAGGGTTCATGGCGTTGGAGGCCCCAGGATCTGCCCCTGCTGACAGTCCAGCCCCAGGGACCCCTGTTCGTAGAAGCTTTTCTTGGCACCCTTTTGCTCCTATTAAGTCACTTAGGTGTCCCATAATGCCTGTGTGCACCTTTGATGTCCCATCGGGTTGCTATGCTATGTTTTGTGTCAGTCTTTCTCACTGGCTGTGAACTTCGTGAGCACAGAAACCGATGGTGCAACAAGGCTTTATTGAGCTGGAAACTATGCTAAGCACCTTATATGCATTGTCTCATTTAATCCTCACAATAATTCTGTGAGGTAGATGACCTTGTTATCCACATTTTATAGATAAGGAACCTGAGGCACAGAGAGGCTAAGTGGTTTGCCCAAGGTTGCACAGCTGGGAAGTGTCTCCGCCAGATTTGGCCCCAGGCTGTAGAACCAGGACCCTCCCTCCCATGGCTCCTCGGCCTTTGTATCTCTTGCACTTGGCACTGTGCCTGATCCATGGCAGGTGGCCTTCGATTGTGTGTTGAGTGACTTAGTGAGGGAAGGCTAAAGTTGGCAGTGTCCTCAGCTAGTCTGTTTACTCTAGTCTCGTCCAGCTTCAGTCCAGTCTCCCAACAGCAGGCAGAATGACCTTTCAAAAATATAAACCCGGTCACTTCGCCCCCTGCTTAAAGACTTTCAGTGTCTCTGTAACTTTCCAGATAAGCTCCTTACCTTGATGCCTCTGAACCTTCACAATCTGGTGTCTGCCGGTTTCTCTAGATACACCCTCCAGCATCCATAAGCACATTTATTCATTTGAATTTTATTACTTGCCCAAAAACTCAATATTTGTTGAATAATTACTACGATCCTGGACTCGTCCTAGGTGCTTAGGATCTGTACAAAAAGAGGCAGTTTCTACCCCAGAGGGGCTTAGAGCTGAGCAGAGGGACAGACAGACGCCGTGTCCCTGCAGGAGCTGCTGAGGTGGAAGTGCAGCCGCTGCGGTGGGCGCCGTGCAGGGCTCTGCCTGTCCCTCACCCGCCCCTGCCCTGGCCGGGCTGTCGGCACGTCTCCACAGCAGTCCTGCTGCTGGTCACTTGAATCCACGTGCGTGTGCTCTTTTCTGTTCCCAGAACATTTTTATCACTCTCTGCTCCTCCTTAAAAATTCCTCCCAAGCATCACGTGCAGGAAGTCGTGGGCCCAGCTGGCCAGCCTCATGGAACGGCCGCCGTGGGGTCCACGTCTACATCCCCCTGACGTCTAACACCTGTCCCTTCCAATGGACTCCGAGCTCCTCCCTGGGTTTGTTCCTGGACACGTAGTGGACACTGGGTAAATGCTGGAGAAATGAATGAAACAGTCCACTAAGGGTTGGAAATGTCATCTTTCCTCACTGACTCTGAACTGGCCGTGGCTCTCAACACCAACACCAAGATTTTCACTGCAGCTTTATTTTCGGGACAAAGGTATCTAGGAAATGAGAGAAGGAGAGCGTTAGGTCCTTCCTCCTCGGTTCCATCTCCTCCTCCTCCCCCGCCCCACTCCTCCTCTGGAACATCCACTAACATCCTGCACCAATTTCTCATGAACACGCTGTGTCAGAGGGAAACCATCCTTAAGTCTAAATCCAAAGGGCCACCATTTGGGGGGGTCCTCACTGTTGCTTTTTAAACTTTTAAAAACCTGGAGTTATTGTGATAGGCAAACTTTGTCATCTTGCCTCTTGTCTGAACACTTGGGGCAGCATTGTCATGGGACAGAGGTTGAAAGAGAAGATAAAGGAGGGACCAGGGGCATCCGGGTTGAGGACAGCGATGTGGGAAGGGAGCCCAGGAAACAGCAAGGACAGCCAAGCTGGGTGGGGACGGGCGCCGGGGGGAGGGTCCTGGCTGTGCGCACCCCACCCAGGCCCTTGGAGAAGCCCATTTCCCCCAAGGCACATGTGTGTCTATTAGTGGGTCCTGGGGCTGCAAGTTGGAAAGCCGAGTTTCTGGGTCTCCCTGGCGGCTGGTCTTTGTAACCCCCTGCCTTTTCTTGTCTGCCAAGGCCAAGGGCAGCGGGGCAGTTCCCATCCTGCAGCCATCTGTGCTGGAAGGGGAGGCAGAGACCCAGGCTGGAGAAGGGGCTGCTCTCGGGCACCCCTGGAGGCCTGGGCAGCTTCTCCTGCGGGCAGGACTGCGACAGCCCTTCCCAAAAGATAAGAGAGGAAAAGGGTGGAAGCAAAGTTTGAAACCAGGCATCCCTTACCGGGTGAGAGGCCCGAGCACTCTTCGCAGTTTGGGTTATAAACCAGCATTTGAGGCATTTAGAGCAAATGAGGATTGATTGATTGATTGATTTTTGAGGAAGATCAGCCCTGAGCTGATGTCCACCACCAATCCTCCTCTTTTTGCTGAGGAAGATTAGGCCTGAGCTAACATCTGTGCCCATCTTCCTCTATTTTGTATGTGGGATGCCACCACAGCATGGCCTGACAAGCAGTGCGTAGGTCTGCAGCCACCCGGGATCTGAACTGGTGAACCCTGGGCCGTCAAAGCAGAACGTGCAAACTTAACCGCTGTGCCACCAGGCCGGCCCCCAAATGATTGTTTTTTAAAGCATGAGCTTTATTTTAAGAGCCATCTGAGAGTTGGCTTGTATGTGTAAGGCCTCCTGAAAATGATTGCCTGGCACTATGGGTTTGTCTTGCTGAGTAATTTCCTTCGGGTCTGGAAGGCACAGGTGTGATTCTGGTGTCCTGGAGGAAGCTCCTCTCCTTGAGCATGAGGCACTTGGATGAGCCGAAGGGCAGGTCCTGGAGCTGTGGAGCATCTCCTGCTTCCACCTGGGGGTGGGGGTGGGGGAGGGGGAGCAAGGAGCCCAGGGTCAGGTCTCAGCATGTAGGTGGGCTCTGCTCTCTGCCTGGGGAACTGTGTGTGTGGGGGTGTGTGTGTGTGGTGTGTGTGCGCATGTGTGTGGTGTGTGAGGGTGTGCGTGCATGTGTGTTGTGTGAGGGCATGTGTGTGGGGGGGGTCAGTGTGTTGTGTGAGGGTGTGTATGTGGTATGTGTGTGCATGTGTAGTATGTGTGTGTAGGGGGGTGTGGTATGTGTGTGGATGTGGTGTGTGTATGTGTGGTGTGTGAGTGTGGTGTGTGTGTGCGTATGTGGATGTGGTGTGTGCATGTGCACTGTGTGAAGCAGGTGGGACGCCAGCAGGGGCTTCAGGGGAAGCTCAGCTGACCCCTCCCTCCATCTGCTTCCCTGGCCGCTGGCCCACCGGAGCCCGGTGGGGTGGAGACACACATGCTCCTTGGTGGTGGCTGTCACAGGTGGGGTGAGGAGTGCAGGTGGGGGGGCGAGTGGGTGCTGAGAGCATGCTCAGGAGGTGGGACAGGGCTGGCTGGCTCCCTGCCCTCCTTTCTTGGTGCGACCCGGGGCTTGGCCTTCTCTGCGGCCTGGGGTGGTGTTGATGCACATCCCCTGGGGCTCTTCTGAGGCTCAATGCCGTCTTGCGGGGGAAGCGCTGCTCCTCGTGCTTGGCCCAGAATGAGAGCTCTGCACCACCTCTGGGTGTCCCTGGTGACTGACGGTGCTGGACCTGATCCCTCTTCTCTTCTGTCCACTGGTAGCCCTTCCCCTAAAGCAACTGGAGGGACCTTTGAAATGCAGATGCCATTGCTCTGATGCCCCCACTTCCCTGGCCCCTGCTGCTGGGCTCTGGCCACACTGGATGAGGTGTTTCTCAAACATGCTGAGCACGGCCCAGCCCCCAAGCCTTGTCCTTGCTGTTCCCTGTGCCAGGCGCGCTCTGCCCTCTGTCTTTGCACGGGTGCTCCATCCTGAGAGAGGAGCTCTGTGCCTGCAGTCTGTCACACTCGGTTCCATCTTCATCATTGTCTGAAAATACCCTGGGTATTTACCGTTTCTCGTACGTCCTGCATTGACCCCCGCTGTTGCCCCCTTTCCTCCCTTAGAGCTCAGGCCCCTGGGGATCTTGTCTTTTTTCTCCGCTGCGGTGTCCCCAGAACCTTGTATGGTGCCTGGCATGTGAACGGGAGGGGCTTAACAAATCCTGGTTGACTCAGTGGAGGGATGACTACGTCTTGCCCTGCTCGTCTTCATTCTGGCCCTTCTTCAACGTCCAGCTCAAGACTAAACTGCGCTAGGAGGTCACTTCTGACCATCTCAAATTTCAGGACTGTCTTCCCTTCACTTCCCTCTCAGTTCCTGCCGCTGAATCCAGTTGGCCACCTCTCTCCTCTTCCTTCCTCCCTCCCTTCCACCTGGCTCTGGTGCCCATCAATTCTTCATATTTGGGAGGTGCTCAAATTTTTAAGGTTTTATTTTAGCGCCCTTGGAGGAGATAGCACGCCGAAAGCTGAGTACAAGCTGGCCCTCCTGCAGCTCGTGCAAGGGCCTGAATGCAGAGGCAGCTCACCCCTGGAAGAACACGAGGTCCCCGGTGACCTGAGGGTCCTGGTGTGGGGTAGAGAGGTGAAGGGCTGTGCAGTTCATGGTGCCTGGAAACCCCGTAAAGCGGATAACTGGGCATGAGTGAAAGGTGCACGTGAGTTCCTTGTATTCCTGTAGCTTCTCTTAGGTTCTAAGTTATTTCAAGATAAAATGTTGAAAGTTGTTTCCCCTCTCAAGGTGTGTCAAGTGAAATTTATCAGGCTTTTTCTTTACAGTTTTTGGTTTTCATGCCGTGCTCGGAAAAGCCTTCATCTCAAGATCATAAGAATATTCACTCATGTTTTCCTTCTACGACTTCATTTGTTTATGTTGAAATCTTTGATCTAGCTGGAATTTTGGTGTGGAAGTGGGAAAATGATCCAGGTTTTTTCTTCTAAGTGTCTAAGCAGTTTTCCCCACATCTTCTGTTGAATAATCAATCTTTTCTCACCGGGTCAAAGGATGTGTTTATCGTGTGCTAAAAGTCCTTGTTATTCCCTGTGCACATCATGTTGCTTGATGTATCCTGGACTTGTCTTCCTTTGACATGTCCGTTCGTGTGTTTCTCAGTTCTTATTTACCTCCTCCTCCATAATTTTTGGGTATTTATTCTTCCAGAAGAATTTCAGAATCCATTAACTTTGGGATTATTTGATTTCAGGTAACATACAAGCCAGTTTAAAAGGGTTCATTGGGCATATATGAGAGTTTGTCTTGTAGTTGGAGTAAAGATGGAACAACCAGGCCTCAGTGAGGGTGAAAAGTCAAGAGGGACCTTGGTGAACGTGGCAGAAATATTCCGGCGATCACTCCAGCCTCTGCCTTAGCTACTAAATGACTTAATCTCCACCGCCAGCTTTAAAGTCTAGTTCAGATTCCTGGGAGAAATAATTGAATTGGTCACTGGCCAACCCATGAATTGGCCCTCCCTGATTGAGGTGCCTCTGGAGGTTGTGTTACAAATATGGATGCTGAGACCCTTCTTAGAAGGAGAAAGCTCTCAGAAAATGAATATATGGGTTTGGCAGACATCCTAAATAATGTCTAGTAAAACTCTTGCAATATTGAGTCTTTTTGTCTAAGAACGATGTAGGTCTTTCCATTTATTCAAATCTCCTCTCATGACCCTTCATAAAGATTTTTGCTTTTTGAAAAAAAAATTGTCCCTAAGTGTATGTTTAGCTGTTTTATGCTTTTTGTTATTTTCAGTGAAATCTTTTTTCATTGTATTTATCTGGATGGTTGAGTAGTTATTTTTTGTATATAAGAAAGTAATTAGTTTTTATATATAATTTTAACCAACTACTCTATTGAATTTTCTCATCATTCTGATCGTTGTCAATTGTTTCTCTTGGCTTTGCTAGATGTAGAGTCAGATTGCCTGCAAATAAAGATTGTTTTTTCTTTTTTATAATATATTCCTATATTTTATATTCTTTTTAAATTCTAGCATTTTTATTATGATCAGAAAGAAACCAATAAGTTTATTTTCATTTTTTAAACCAAGAAAGAGGACATAAATATTGTGTTGCATTTTGGGAAGTCTACCAAAAATGTGAAGCAAGATCATCTTGATGAACTTAAGTGGAAATAATCTGTCCAACCAGCAAACCAACCATCCGTCCATCCAAAAAATGTATTTTGCTGCCTTTTTTAATACCATAGATCCTTGTTGACACAATAAGAAAGACACAGTCCCTGCCCTTGAGGACTTTGGATAGAGAAAAGCAAAAGCAAACAGTTATGATAGTGTATAAGGGAAAGCACGTGGTCTTCATGGGAGCATATAAAGGGCACCTGAGCCAGCCTTAGGCAGTCAGGGCAGGCTGCTGGAGGAGGTGACGTCTAGAGGGATTTCTGAAGGAAACACGTGAATGGAAGAAAGACCACACTCTCAGTAAATGCGTCATGCCATGCAGTTGCTTTCAAATTCTTGAGTGTGAGCATGTCGGTGTTTTCAGCAATTGGCCATTCCGAAATCTTCATGGGTCTCAAGTTTTTCCATTTGCCTTTGCAGCTCAGGGGCCCCATGGCACCCTGGGGAACCCAAACCTTGACACAAGTCTGCTGGAGGAGTTCCTGGGCAATGATCTCGATCTGGGGGCCATGTAAGTAATGAGAGCACTGCTCTCCAGCTGATGTTTCAAACGATGGAAGAATTGAATGAGCTGAGCTGTGTTGTCTCCTTTTCTGTTTTCCAGGAGAGCTGGGTAGAGTTGGTGACATTTCTTTTGTGAATCTGGGGCATGTCTCACCAGTGAGGGCGGGTAGGCCTGGGGTTCCCTTTAGGAAGTTCCCCCCCATCCAATTCAGTGTCTTTAATGGATCTGGGCTGTCCAGGTTGTCCGCAGGTTGTTATCAGCTTTGGCAGTTTATGCCTGTCAATGAATTGTCCATTTCATCTAAGTTGTCGAATTCACTAGCATAAAATTGTTCATTGTATTTCCTTATTAAAAAAATTTTTTTTGTGAGGAAGTTTGGCCTGAGCGAACACTGTGCCAATCTTCCTCTATTTTGTACGTGGGACGGCACCACAGCGTGGCTTGATGAGCGCTGTGTAAGTCCATGCCTGGGATCTGAACCTGCAAACCCCAGGCCGCCAAAGCAGAGCACTTGAGCTTAACCGCTACGCCACCAGGCTGGCCCAGCCTTACTACACTCTTAATGGCTGTAGAATCTATAGTGATAATCCTTTCGCTGTTCTTGATATGAGTAACTTGTGCCTTTTTTTTCTTTTGATCAATCTCTTAGGAAGTTTATCGGTTTTCTTAACCTTTTCAAGAACCAACTTTTGGTTAAATTTATATTCCTAATTGTTTTTCTGTATTCTATTTCATTGATTTCTGCTCTTATTTTCTGATATTAATATAGCCACTCTAGCTTGATTTTTTTTTTTTTTTTTTTTTTTTTTTTGCCTGAGGAAGATTTGCCCTGAGCTAACAGCCAATCTTCCTCTTTTTGTATGTGAGCCACCGCCACAGCATGGCCACTGACAGACAAGTGGGGTAAGTCTCCACCTACTGACAAAGCGGAGTGCGCCGAACTTACCCACTTGGCCACCGGGGCTGGCCCCCCAGCTTTCTGTTTTTATTTTTAATTTACATACAGTAAAATTCAATTTTTTTCTTGTGGGTTTTGACAAATGCATGGAGTCGTGCAACTACTACCATAATGAGCACACACAACAGTTCCCTTACCAGGAGCATTTCTCTTACACCTCCTTTTTGTGGTCAAACCCACCACTCACCTTGAGCCCTGGTGACCACTCCTCTGTTCTGTGTCCGTGTAGTTTTGCTTTTTCCAGAATGTCACGTAAATGAAACCACACAGTATCTAACATTTTGAGTCTGGCTCCTTTCATTAAGCATAATGGCTTTGATCAAGACTTCATTCCTTTTTCTTGCTGAGAAAGACTCTGCTGAATGGTTATAACACAGTGTGTTTACCCAGTGACCCATTCAAGAACATTTGGATTATTTCCACGTTGGGGCAGTTATGAAGAGCTGCTATAAATATTCATTCACAGGTTTTTGTGTGTTGAAGAGTTTTAATTTCTCTAGGGAAATCTTAGAATAAAGACTGCTGGGTCATGTTGTATGTGTAAACTTAACTTTATAAAATTGCCAGATTTTCGAGAGTGGCTGTATCATTTTGCACTACCACTAACAATGTGTGAGACATCCAATTCTTTCTCTTCGTCGCCATTTCTTGGTGTTACCAGTTTTTAAACACTTTGTTTTGGCCATTCTAATAGGCTTGCAGTGGCATCTCGCTGTGTTTTAATTTGCCTTTTCCTGATGACATGTCATGTTGAGCATCATTTCATGTGTTTGTTTGCTGTTCATATATTTTCTTTGGTGAAGTATCTGTTCAAATTTTTTGCCCGTTTAAAAAATTTGGGGTTATTTTCTTATCTTTGTGTTTAGAGAGCTCTTGAAATATTCTGGATATAAAAACTTTGTTGGATACATGATTTGTGAATATTTTCTCCCAGTTTGTAGCTTATGTTTTCATTCTCTTAGCAGTGCCTTTTCGCAGAGCAAAAGTTTTAAATTTTCTTAATGTCTAATTTATCATGTTTTTCTTACATTGTTTTTACTTTATATCTAAGTAATATAGATATTGCCTAATCTAAATTCCCAAAGATTTTCTCCTATTTTCTTATAAAAATTTTAGAGTTTTACATTTAGGTCTATGATCCATTTTGAATTAATTTTTGTGTAAGGTTTGAGATATGGGTTGAGATTAATTTCTTTGTGTATGAAGGTCCACTCATTCCAGAATCATTTGTTGAATAACCTTTCTCCACTGAATTGCCTTTCCACTGCTGCAAAAAGTCGATTGACCATATTTGTGTGGATCTATATCTAGACTCTTCTGTTCCGTTGATCTATGTGCCTATCATTTTGCCAATACCACACTATCTTGATTATTGTATTTTTTTCATAAGTCTTAAAATCATGTAGTGTGTATCTTCCAATCCACGAACGTGGTGTGTCTCTCCATTTATTTAGGCCTTCTTTGATTTCTTTCACCAGTGTTTTATAGTTTTCAGCATACAAATCCTGCACATATTTTGTTCGATTTATACCTAAATATTTCAGTTTTCTATGAGCTATTGTAAATAATACTTCCTCCCCAAATTTTAGGGTCCAACTATTCACTACAAATATATAGAAATATTACTGATTTTTATATACTGAGCTTGGGTTCCGCGATCTTAGTGAAGCCCTTTATTAGTTTTTTAGAGATTTCTGGGGATTTTCTATGTTGACAATCATGTTGTCTGCAAATTGGGACAGTTGTGTGTCCTTCTTTCCAAACTGTATGCCTTCGGATAATCTTTCTTGCCTTATTGAACTGGGTGGGACTTTGGGTTTAATGTTGCATAGAGAAGTCATGAGCAGACATCCTGGCCTTGTCCTCTGTCTTAGAGGGCAATCATTCAGATTTTTAATCATTAAGTATGATGTTAGCTGTAAGTTTCTTACAGTGCCTTTTGTTAGCTTAAGGAGAGTCTCTTCTACGCCTAGTTTGCTGAGAATTGTTCTCATGAATGGATGTTGAATTCTGTCAAATGTTACTTCTGTATTTGTTAATATGATTATATGTTTTTTCCCCTGTCTGTTAATATGGTGAGCTACTTTGCTTAATTTTTTTTTTTTAAAGATTGGCACCTAAGCTAACATCTGTTACCAATCTTCTTTTTTTTTTCCTTCTTCTTCTTCTCCCCAAAGCCCCCCAGTACCTGGGTGTATATTCTAGTTGTAGGTCCTTCTGGCTCTGCTATGTGGGATGCCACCTCAGCATGACTCGATGAGTGGTGCCATGTCCACGTGCAGGATCTGAGCTGATGAAACCCTGGACCACTGAGGTGGAGTGTGCAAACTTAACCACTTGACCATGGGGCTGGCCCCCACTTTGCTTAATTTTTGAATATTGTAGTATCCTTGTACTCCTGGGACAAACCTCAGTTAGCTGTGATGTATTATTTGTTTTATATATTTCTGGATTCAATTTGCTCATTTGTGTTGAGGTTTTGTTTTTTTTTTTGAGGAAGATCAGCCCTGAGCTAACATCTGCCAATCCTCCTCCTTTTGCTGAGGAAGACTTGTCCTGAGCTAACATCCATGCCCATCTTCCTCTACTTTATATGTGAGACACCTTCCACAGCGTGGCTTGTCATGCAGTGCCATGTCCACACCTGGGATCCAAATGGGTGAACCCTGGGCCGCCAAAGCAGAGCGTGTGCACTTAACCGCTGTGCCACCAGCCAGCCCCTGTTGAGGTTTTTGCATCTGTGTTTATGAGAATATTGATCTCCAGTTTTCTTTTCTTATGTGACATTTTTCTGGCTTTGGTATCAGGGAAATTATAGCCTCCTAAAATTAGTTGGGAAGTGTTCTCTCCTCTTAGATGCTCCCGGTGAGATTGGGTGGCACTGGATTCATTTCTTCCTTAAATACGTGGTAGAATTAACCAGTGAAGTGGTCTGTGCCTGTAGCTTGCTTTGTTGAAAGATCTTTGCTACACGTTAAATTTATCTGGTAGATCCAGGAATTCATGTTATCTCTTTCTGCTTAAGCAAGTTTTGGTAGGTTGTTATTCTTTTTCTTTTTTCCCAAGGAATTTGTCCATTTCAAATTTAGGGGCATAAAGTTGTTTGTAGTATTTCTTATTAGCCTTTTCCAGACTCTGAGGAGTTTGCAATGATATTCCTTCTTCTGTTCCTCGTATTATTGTAATTTGTTTCTTTTCTCTTTTTCTTGATCAATCTCATTAGATATTAATCAATTTTATTCATCTTTTCAAATAAGAGACTTTTGGTTTCATTGATTTTTCTCTATTTTGTTTTCAATTTCACTGATTTTTACTCTTTATTATTTCCTTCTTCTGCTTGATTTGGGTTTATTTGTTCTTCTTTTTCTGGTTTCTTAAGGTAGAAGCTTGATTTGAATTCTTGGTTTGAGACCATTCCCTTTTTTTCTAATGTAAGCGTTCAGTGCTGTACATTTCCTTCTCTGTCTGGCTTTGGTGGCCTCCCTCAGTTTTTGATATGCTATATTTTAATTTCTTTCAGCTCAAAATGTTTTCTAATTTTCCTTGAGATATCCTCTTTGACTCATGGGTTGCTGGAATTGTGTTATTTAATTTCCAAATGTTGGGGAATTTTCCATATTTTTCTGTTGCTGATTTCTGGTTTAATTCCATTATGGACAGGGAACATACTTTGTGTGATTGTAATTCTTTTAAATTTGTTAATGTTTGCTTTCTGATCCAGGACACGGTCTGTCTTGGTGAACGTCCCATGAGCACTTGAGAAGAATGTGCTTTCAGCTCTCGCTGGGGGAGATGCCCTGAAGTGCTGATTAGGTCAAGTTGGTTGACATTGATCAGGTCTCCTATATCCTTGCTGACTTTGTCTACTTCTTTTAATCTATTACTGTGAAAGGAATGTTCAAGGCTTCAAGGATGATTATGGATTTAGAATTTTTGGTTGATAAGGGTTTTTTTTTCCCCAGCACTTAAAATATTTTGACCTACTCTCTTCTAATCTTCACAGTTTTTGATAAGAAATAGTTATTTGAATCATTGTTCCTTTGTATGTAATATGTCATTTTTCTCCAGCTGCAGGCTATTTTCTTTATCTGTGGTTTTCAGCAGTTTTCTTATGATGCAACTGGATATGGGTATGGTTTTCTTTGAGATTGTATTGTTTGGGATTTGCTCATCTCTTTGAATCTGTAAATTTGTTTTTCATTGCATCTGGGAAGTTTTCAGCTATGGTTTCTTCACGTGTACTTTTCTGTACCATTGTCCTTCTTTTCTCTTTCTAGGACTCCAACAAGACAAATGTTAGATATTGTACACAGGTCCCTGAGGCTCAGTTCATTTTTTCAGCTTTTTTCTCTCTGTTGTTCATATAGGATAATTTCTATTGATCTGTCTTCAAGTTCACTGACCCCCTCCTCTGTCTTCTCCATTCTGTTATTGAGCCCGCTTCAGATTCCTGTGGATCCCCCCGCCTCCCCCCTGGAAAAGACAGAGTGAAACCAGACCTGAACCTCAGTAGTCATGGAGAAGTCTGTCTGTGGAACAAAAACATCCTTGCCAAATGACCAAGGGAAGAAGGGAGGCTTGACATTTTGCAAGGTCAACACACACACACACACACACACACACTCACACTCACACTCACAGAGCTGGTGGGCTCCTGAGGTCTGAGCCCACACTCTGAGCTGGCTCTTCTGCTCCAGGTGCTGCGTGGGCTGAACGCAGACACTAACTGCCCCTGTCCTGCCCTCACGTTCCTCTCACTCCATCCAAGCAGCTGGCTGGTTCCTGTGAGAAGGGTGGGCCATGTATGTCCTCACCATCTCTGGCCTGGAAGCAATCTGCCAGAAGTTGTGCAGTCTCTCTCCTCTGTGTGTCTTCTCCTTAAGAGAAGGTACAGCGAATTCCACCAGTGTTGTTTAATCATCTGGATCACTCTTCTAACTTGAAGAAAGAACTTTAGCTGCTGTGGGAAAAGTGGACAGAAGTCTTATTCAAAGAGTTGTCTTCTTATCTGGAAGGTCTGAAATCTGTCATATGATCCTAGTCTCCATGGTAATTTATAATGGTCCTTCCTGCAGGACCAGAGCATCTCCTTATAGGCAGTTGCTATTGAGGTCCTGGCATGGTTTGCCCAATCAGATTCCCTATACCTTTGGGGGTGAGATGGTGCGTTAGTAACAGGTAGAGGTTGGAGTTAACATTGTTGAGCATTTACCAAGTGTTAGACCTTGTTCTTGGCACTTTACATATTCACTTATTTAATTCCGTATTTGATTTTACACGTTCCATTCTCTTACCAGCTCTGCCACATAGGCACACTATTATCCATCCTTTCTGCATGGGGAGGGTGAGGTGCAAAGAGGTGCAGTAACTCTCCATGGACTGGCAAGTGGCAACGCTGGGGTTAAAATGCACTGGCCCTAGAACACGTGCCCTTTCTTCTACATGCAGCTTTTAGATTAATTGATGTTTTAGGGAATATTTTAGAGGAATGCGAACCTCAGGGAAAGACATTAAACCTATCTAAAATTATCTGCCAGAAGGTGTGACTCAGAATGCATCTGAGCTATGCAAAGATTTGCAAAGATTGTCAGAGTTCAGGCCCATTAAAGAAAAGTCTGATGGTCAGATCCCCTGCCATTGCGTGATAAAAACTGCTCAGGTGCATGCAGTCAAGTGGGGCTGCAATAGAGATCTGCGAGAGTAAGTGGAAGCAGGTCCAGTCCGTGACCATGAGGCTGTGGGCTGGTTCAGTGATCACGACATCTGTAAAACCTATTCAGATACCCACAGTGTTGAGTATTTCCACACACCAGGCTCTCTCGCAGGTTAGCTGCCCTCCGCACGCCAGCCCTGGGATGGAGGTCTCCTTGCCTGGCTCACAGCCGTAAGTGGCAGAGCTGTGTGTACTACAAATCCTGGGTGACTTCCGCTCTCCTGCATTGCCTGTGAACTGTGCTTTTAAAAAACGTCAGTGACAACTCTTTACCACTAGGCTGCAAAATTCCTGGGAGCCAGTTTGAATCTCATAGGCAGATTTTCAGATCTGAAAGATATTTTAAAAATGGAATTATTGGCTCTGTAAAACAGATGGCCCTAAATGCTCTATGGAAAACTGGCCCCATGAGATGCTGTGGGAAAAAGAAAAGTTCCTGATCCATAAATAAGCTTGTAACTCACTGGCTTGAAGAAAGTGAATGCCTTAACTGCAGGGCTTTTCAGAGCCTTTGCTGTGCTCATGTGCAACCGGGGAGGGGAAACGCATGCAGTGCTCCTCAAACTTGTTTGGCCGTGGACCACTTTTGGGGTCATGTGCCCGTGGAGGAGCATTGAATGTGCTGCTCTGGATTTTCTTGTCTGTCTGTGTGGATCTACTGTTATGTTGAGCTGGCGCAGTCCCGTCAGCATGAGGTTTTCTGAAAATTGACCTTAACCATTCTGTCCTTGTGTGCAGAGCCCGGGGCAGCTGTCTGCCCAGGAGGAGCAGGCTGATGTCCTCCCTGATTCCCTCGATTCGCCAGCCTGGTACCTCCAGGTGCACCAGAGACCGTGGTTGGACAGGCTGGGAAATGTCCAGGTGTGGAGAGCTGCTGACAGGGAGGAGGCTCGATGTTTGGGGAACAGATAGACCCTGGAGGTCGTAGTGAACAAGGAGGAGAAGGTGCACTTGTGTGCGTGTAGAGGAAGGAAGGCTCTGGAGAAGAGACCAGTGCCTCTTCAAAACAGGCTGTGTCTCCTTCAGAACTGCCTGCAGCGTCGCCTGCCTCCCTGTTGCTCACAGTAGGGGTTGGGGGCAGCAGTGCCGGCCCCTGGGAGCTGGAAACGCAGCATCTCAGGCCTCGCCCAGAACTGCTGAACCCGAGCCTGCGTTTCAACAGGGTCCCACGGGACTCACACGTGTGTTACGGTCTGAGAAGCCCTGCTTTGGGTTAGCACACATGCCTCCTGCCCCATCTCCAAGTCCCACACCAGGTAATACAGTCGGGTCAGAGTCCGTGTGGTCAGTGGGGGGCATGACCCCAAGCTTCAGGCTGGCCTGCGGTCTGCCTGTGGGGTGAGAGGGAGCGAGCTGAGGTGACGCCTCTCCGCGGTTGGAGTGGGTGACTTCGCAGGAGGGGGCCTTAGAGACACATTAGGTCCCTTAGACACGTCAGCTCCAGGCTTCGTTTTATTTCATTCTAACGGTTGAGCTTAAGCATCTGGTATTCTGGGTTTTCCTTGGGACTCGGCTTGTCAGGGTGGCTGGCAGGACGAGTTAGGAGTCGAGGACCAGCTGCGTGTTTTACTTCTGCTGCCAGTGGGAGGGGCCGATGAGCCCTTCACGTGGTGCTGGGGAAGGGAGTGAGGGAACATGCATGGTTCTGTGAGAAGAGCTTGTTAGAGGCCGTGTGAGTCCATCGGCCATTTGACCTCTGGGTTCCAAGTGATGCAGTAGGAGAAGGGCTGAACAGAAGCCTGGACCAAAACAGGACCGGCGGCTCTCAATTCTAGACACTTGTGGAAAGTGAGATAACCTATGGTAATTAACATGGTTAGGATAGTCTGTGTTTAAAACGCGTGTTCTTTAGAGCATGGACTGGTGGTGGACCACTCGACTCCAGCTCGACCAGTTGCCAGACGAGTAATCTCCAGTAGGTCGTTTAACCTCATCGAGCCTCAGTTTCACTGCCCGTGACAGGAGCAGGGGCAGCGATAGCACCTTTCACGTGGTGGTGGTGATCAGACGAGACCCACGCAGAGGCGGGGCCAGTGCTGGCCCGGAGCGGGTCCTCCGTGAAGGCCGGCCGTCCCCAGCATCCAGCAGCAGAGGAGGACACGTGAGGGCCCGGGCCTGTGGTTTGCCGGCACGGGGCTGGAGGGAGGACTGCAGTGTGCTTTCCTGCTTCTCGCTGCCTTGTCGTGAAAAGCTTTCCTCGGGCTGCCAAGGCCCTTTCCCATCCCAGCATCTGGGTGGGGGGTGCAGACCCTCGTGAAGCTGATCAAGTATTCACTGAGTGCCTGCCTCGTGCTCACCACTGAGCACTGTGGACACACACACACACACACACACACACGCACACAGTATGAAGACACACTCTAAATGTCCATGAGGGAGGATAAATCTGACACCCGGAAGACTGGAGGAAATACTTTCAGTAACAATCATTTTTACAGTTAGGTGATGGATACAGCAGTGAACAAAACAGATGAAACCCCTGCTGACGGTTTACCGAGGGCACTCGGGTGGGAAGCGGCTGCCCTGTGGGGACCCCGGCATCTTTCTCTGAGTTGGTGGTGCATGGTGACTGTCTGTTGTAGGTTTGAGTATTGTTTTAAATTCTCTTTGGGGGTGGGTTTCCTCACGGCCTGCTCCTGGGGTGAGCTGCTCCCATCCCTTCACTCCTGCCGCTCTACTGCTGTCACACCACCCTAGTGGGAAGAGGACAGTGGTGTCTGGTATAAAGTCATTTAGTAAGACGCAGAGACACAGGTGTAAGGTGAGGGGAAGCAAGTGAGGTCGGGGAGCCTACCATTTTAGATTTAGGGTCAGGAAAGCCCTCTCTTGATATAGGAGCTTATTACATATACAGCATGTTTATGGCCATGTGTAGGCTAAAAAAGCGGTAGGTCCTATTTATTAAGCAGCAACTCTGGACCAGGCACGGTGCTGAGCTGAGCTCACCGTGCAGTCGAGCTTTAGGGGAGGCAGTGTGTGTGAAGGCCCTGGGGAGTCCCTGGAGAAAACAGGGATCGCACCGCTGAACCGTGAGGAGTCCCAGCCGGGTGTCACGTGAAGCCCGCATCTCGACACCTGCATGTCCTGCATCGTGCCTAGTAGAGTCACGAGCACGTGGTAGCACTCAGGGAACACTTGCTCAAGCCGGGTTTCAATTCGAAAGAAGTGCTGGCTGCTTTGGAGGCAGCGTGCGGATGACACACACAACCGCAACCAGCTGGGAGGCAAAGTCTGTTTTGCACCCTCCTTTGGTTTGGGTGGCATTCAGCCTCCAGGAGACCACGTTTCTCCATTCGTCCTCCAAAAACCAAAACAGATTGTGTGTCTGGGAGAAAGGGATTTGGAAGGCAAATTATTCTATTTCTTATCAGCAGCTAAGAATCTCTTGATTCTTACAACCATCTCCTGGAGAAGCTGGAGACAGAGATGGCCACTCAGGGAGTGACCCATGGTATCTGTCGCTTCCTATATCCATTTTGTGGAAATCTTTTTGGCAAAATAGGCAAATTCAGAGCATGAAGTCCAAAAACAGTCTAGTGTTCACTAGTGGGATTCCTGACGTGGCGATCGTGAGTCCGGAGGAGTTCGCAGCTTAGAAACAGTCCCAGACAGCAGTGTTTTTCTTGAAGTTAATCACTGCCCTTGTTTTTTACAATTTGCTTAGTTTTGAAGGTGGCTATCCTTAATTCTTCCCTCAAATTCTCTGAAAAGAACTGCAAAATTTCTCTTGATATATTAAAATTCGTTGAGCCTGGGATGCAGTGAAATAAAGGAGTAGCTGTAGTGAGTTTTGGAAGGGAGGGTAAACTGTAAGGAAAACACTTAAAAATTTAAAATCTTCGTTTTAAAGCCACCAACGCATAGTGCTGCCACTCAGCACAAGGCCCTTCGGTCCTCCGCCGGGGACTGCCGGATGGAGCGTGCGCTGCTGTTGGTAACATGCCAGGCCATGCTTTTGGGGGGAATTGATCATTTACTTGTGGTTTCAGATTTTATTAACATTATTGAGCTCGGTGGTGCTGCTAATGTTAAGGTAACTGAACAATGGCCTAGAACCTTGAATGTGGAATCGTGAGATCACGGAGTCAATGACAAAATTTAATCTGTGGGTTTCTGGGAGAGGTGCATGTGCAGAATTTAGGAAGTCAAACGGTGCTGTACACGCGGCTTACGACGAAAACCCACCTTGCTCTGCCCGCTCCCCCCGCGTCCCTGAGCTGCTCTCCCCGAGGCGGGTCCCTTTCGGCTCTTTTAGCTGTGTCTACCACCTTCTATCTAAGTGAGGTTTTGTGTTACTGTTCTTGCTTTATACACTTTAAGAACTTAATACCATCTTCTGCGAGGATTTGACTTTCTTATACCACATGGGCTACCCCCAGCCTCCCAATACCATAAAGTTGTGCAGAAATTTTTGGTGAGGTCAGTATCCAGGGCTTACATTATCATCACTATGAGTTCACATAATAATTTACTATGATTATATTTTCTTTCTTGAAATTATTGTTTGTCTTGAATCATGACCTTGCTTTTGTGATTTTCTTGGCTTCGAGTTTCCTCATCACTAATTCTTCCCTCAGATTCTCTGAAGGGAACTGCAGAGTTTCCCTCAGTGTTAAAGCACCTTAGTGCCTTTTCTTCTTAAAGACATTCCTCTATGATCTATGCCATCACTGACTTCTTTTTTCTATTGATTTATTCTATTTTGCTCTATTGATTGATGAGAAGGGATGTTAAAATCTCCAACTATGAATGTGCGGTTATTTATTTCTCCTTTCGATTCTGTCAATTTTTGCTTCATGTATTTTGGACTTCTATTGTTAAATATGTAAACAATCAGGATTGCTTGCCTTCTTAATGAAAGAACTTTTATTATTACGGAACAAGCCTCTTTACTTTTAGTAATGCTCTTTATTTTGAAGTCTATTTTAGTTATTATTTGTGAAATCACTCTGCCTCTCTTACACATTTTCTTCCCTGTGTTAACTTTCAACTTATCTGAGCCTTTATATTTAAAGTGTTTTTTTTTTCTGCTTTATCTCCCCAAATCCCTCCCATACATAGTTGTATATCTTAGCCACAGGTCCTTCTAGTTGTGGCACGTGGGACGCCGCCTCAATGTGGCCTGATGAGCGGTGCCGTGTCCGCGCCCAGGATCCAAACCAGCGAACCCCGGGCCACCGAAGCAGAACATGTGAACTTAACCACTCAGCCACAGGGCCGGCCCCTGAAGTGCTTCTTGCAGACAACATACGATTGGGTTTTGCTTTTTAAAAATCTATTCTTACAATCTCTGCCTTTTAACTGGAGTGTTTAGTCCACTTACATTTAAAGTAATTATTGACGTTGTATTTAATTCTGCCATTGTATTATTTGTCTTCTTTTTGTCTCTTCTATTTCTTATTCCCCTGTAACTCTTTTTCTGGTTTATTTTGTAATATTCGAATAAGTTTAGAATTCCATTTTATCTGTTGACTTCAGCTATACTTCTTTGCATTATTTAACTTTTTACAATCAACTCATAGTTAATGAATTAATATTGTACCGCTTAGCATAAAATATAGAAATCTTCAACTGTATGATTCCATCTATCCCCCACTCCCATCCTCTAAGCTATAGTTGTCATATTACACCTACATGTGTTATATGTTATATACTCTACAAGACAATGTCAATATTTTTGCTTTAAACAGTCCTGTGTATAAAGAAATTCAGAGAAGAAGCGATTTGTGTTCAGATAGGTACCATTTTTTATTCTCTTCATTTCTTCCTAAAGTTTCAAGTTCCCATCTGGTATCATTTCCCTTTAGCCTGAATGATGTTTTTAACACATTTTCTTATGCATGTCTGTTCACAGATTCACTTAATTTTTTTTATTTGAAAATGTCCTTATTTTGCTTTCATTCTTGAAGGATATTCTCCTTGGATATAAAATTCTGGATTGTCAGTTTTGTTTTTCTCTAGCACTTTAAAGATATTGCTGTGCTGTCTCTTGCCTGTGGAAATTTTGATGAGAAGTCAGTGCTCATTTGAATCACTGTTACACTACAAGTAATATTTTGCTTCTCTCTGACTACTGTGGAGAGTTTCTGTTTATTTTTGGTTTGCAGTGATTTGACTCTAATGACTTAGGTGTGGTTTTCTCTATATCTATATTGCTTGGGATTTGCTGAGCTTCTTGAACTTTTAAAGTTATGTTTTTTACCAAATTTGGGAAATTTTTGGCCATTACATTTTTAACTATTTTTCTGCTCCATCCTTTCCACAGGTTCATGAATCTCTTTCTCTCTCTCTCTTTTTTTTTTCTTTTTTTTAAAGATTTTATTTTTTCCTTTTTCTCCCCAAAGCCCCCTGGTACATAGTTGTATATTCTTTGTTGTGGGTCCTTCTAGTTGTGGCATGTGGGACGCTGCCCCAGCGTGGCTTGATGAGCAGTGTCGTGTCCGCGCCCAGGATTCGAACCAACGAAACACTGGGCCACCTGCAGCAGAGCGCGCGAACCCAACCGCTCGGCCACGGGGCCAGCCCCTCTCTCTCTCTTTTTTAATTAAAATTTTCCACTCTGTTCTTTAGGTTGGATGGTATCTATGGATCTATGTTCAAGTTCTGCTGTTATACCACCCAGTGATCTTTTTTATTGATAGAATGTTTTTCATCTCTAGAATTTCCATTTAGTTCTTTTTTATGGTTTCTGTTTCTTTGCTGAGATTTTGTATTTTTTGGTTCTTTGCAAACACGTTTTTCTCTGCTCCATTAAGCTTAGTTGTAATAGCTGCTTTAAAGTCCTCGTCTGCTGATGAACATCTGGATCGTCTCTGGGTTCATGTCCATTGATTGTTCTCTCTCCGGAGGCGAGGCCATGTTTTCCTGGTTCCTTGTTTGTGGAGTAATTCTGAACTGTACCCTGGACACTGTGAATGTCGGGATTCTTTTATATTCCTCTGAAGAGTGTATATATTTTTGTTTTATTGGGCAGCTACTTTGCTTAGACTCAAATTGTGACTTCTGTCTCTTGGGAGGCAGCTCACGTTTCAGTTCAGTCCCTTGCCTTTGGTTGAGCTGTGCAGTCAGCCCCCGACATCGATGGCTCAGGAGTCGGCCAGACCCTAGGCTGGAGTTTATACACAGAACCTGGGGTTTCCCTTCTCTGGATCTCTCTCTCCCAAGATTCCCTTTTTGCTTTCAGCGGCTGTGTTTACCCCAGACTCTGTTCTGTGGTTCCTCAGGCCAGAAACATCGGGCTTCTCTTGGGGTTTTGGCTGTTCTGCGGTTCCGACTTCACCCAGCCCTAAGGCTGAAAGCTGTCAACAGATTACTCACCTCATGCCATTACCTCGTCCGAGTTTCAGGGTCCCCCAGAATCTTCTTGCTTTTGCCCACTTTCCAGTGTCCTTGGGTATATATTTATTTTTACTTTTCCAGCTTCATAGTTTTTATCTGTGGGAGGGTCTGGTCTGGCAGGAGCTCAGCAGTCATGTTGGAAGCAAAGGAGTTCCTTTGTGATTCCTTACGTATCTCGGTGTTTGTTCTCTGTCTTCCATGCCAAAGGCCTTCTGAAAACGTCTGACCCTTCATGTTTGTCCCTTGGGAAGTCCTGTGACAAGCCGTAATTTCTCAAAGGATGAGTTTCATTATAGAGTGGCCAAGCAGGGACTGGCCATTTCCTTAGGTGACATCAAATTATCATTTCCCCCCGAGGACCTTCAATTTTTCTAAGGAACAGTCTTCCACTTTCTGCTTGGATGCCTGCAAAGCTGAGTTGAGGAGTCTCAAAGTTCAGTGTTTAGACTTTTAATTAACCCTCCGTTTTCAGCCCAGCAGCTCCACAGGCCGCCTGGTTCTGTCTCCCCAGAGAGGGAGCCCCTCCAGCTTCTGCTGCGCCATGAGGGAGCTGCCTGGCGGTACAGGTCGGGAAGCCAATCTGAGGGTCCAGCTGTTCCTTAATCACACTTTCAGCCAATTCTTTTGTTTTTAGCCCCGCCTTACCCCTGGATTCAGAGGCTCCTGGTGACGCCAAGGCCCTGGACTTTTCTGGAGTGTATTTGAATTGGATAACCTCTTGTTGGCTCCTACGTCCCCTCTGCCATCCCCAAGAAGTCCTGTTTTTGTTTTTTCCATTTTGCTAGTTCATTTTGCTCAATCCTATTTCTGTCTACCATGTGTTTTTGAAATATGGTCTGTTGTGGTCTCTGCTCACATGCTCTGTGTCCTTTTGTGTTTATGCCTCTTTATTCTTTACTTTCCTTTGAGTGGGATTTTTGGAGGAAGGTAAATGTGCGTTCTCTCTTCCCTTAGTAATAAGAAATGAATAAATTATAATGGACCAATTTGAGAGAAAACATATCTTTTCTAGTAAATAATAAAAACAGACTTTTTTCATCATTGTATAAGATTAAAATCTTAATCAACCAAGAAAAACATGACAGCTTCCTGTCCATCGAGAGAATAAAGTGCAGGGTGTGGTGTTTACGTGTGACTTAGTATCTCACAGTTTCTGCGCCGTAAGGAACTTGAAGGTTTTTTGGAAGAGACACTTTCACACTTTTTTAGTTGTGGTACTCATTTTTTTTAAAGATGAAATTTTGCTTGCACCTTAATATATAAAATGGAAAAACATTATGATTTTTTTCCCCAAGCATTTAAAAATCTTTTGTAAAACTCCTGGGCTCCTTCCTGGAGCTTTGGGATTCCCTGAGCCCACGTGGGGACCTGAGGCTTCCATGCAGCTCTGTGCTGCAGCGAACATGTGCACAGCCGTCTCTCTAAATGTAATGATGGAACAGGTTACGACAAAAAAGCAACACACGTCTCTAATCCTCAGGCCACGCCAGCTCCCAGACTCCCCACCCTACTCCGCCTCAGACTCCTGCTCTCCTCCTCAGGTCAGAGGTGAGTGGCATCTGCCTTCTTCACGTTACGCTGCTCCTCTTCTTGAACCCTGGGGTGAGAAAGAGAGGCCCCTCTCAGTGTGTGTCCCCCCAGGTGCGTGCGGCCCCACTCTGAGACCTGCAGCCGGGGCGACTCCAGCGTCTCTTCACCACTCCGAAGCTGCACCCGGGATGCTGCCCGCACACCTGCCCCAGGGCTTGTCTGAAATGAGCGACCCCGGCCGCATCCACAGCAGCTTCCACACCTGTTACCCAGACGCCAGTCACCTCCCGACCCCCCTGGACCAGTCCGTGCCCTCCCATCTGGGGATGAGTTGTTCTTACCGTCAGCAGCCTCTGAGCTACAGCCCCAGGTAAAGGGCCAGTTCCTTAGTTATGAGGATCTCCGAGCAGCCACCCCTCGGGGCCAGTGGAGAGTGAAGACTGGAGTCCTCTCCAGGAGATGGCAGTGTTGAGACGTAGATCAGACTTGCCAAGGCCCCTGCTCTTGGCTTTAGACCATCTTTTAATTAAAAACCGGCTAAACCCAAGGTCCTTGTTCAGTGGAAAGCTGAAATGTCAGGAACATATAGGGAGATGCTGGGCGATGGGGAAGCGCTCTTTGCATTGGCAGCCTCAGCTAGACCGCACAAGGAATTTGTGGATGAGCTCTCAGGAAGATATGTCAGTTAAGCTTTAACTAGCGTTCTTTTCTTCTCTTTTCCTTCCTCTCTTGTCTTTCATCCCTCTGTCTGGATCTAGAGGGTGGCAGAAAGAGTAAAGACCATCAAAACTTGTGGTGAAATTCCACAGGAAAAAATGTGCAGGTGTGAAATGTATGCATGTGTTTTGAGTCTGTATCTCCTCTGTCCCAGTGAGTCCTCTGCCTTTGAAAACGCGGTCGTGTTATTTTCCAAGCAGCTGAATCTCAGATCCGCTGGGTAGAGGAGAACGAAGTTTCAGACCAGTTGGGCTCTGGGAATAGGGACCTGTTCCATCTGCTCCATGCATGGACCTGGTACTGCAGACTAGAAGGGACCCAAGGAACTTTAACTAGAATTAGTCTGAGGGAGGCAGAGAGCAGAGAATTAAATTAGATTTAATGTAACATGGAGAGAAAGAGAGCCCTCACTTTCACTTTGGTTTCTTGCTTTCAGAGCCTCCTTGCCACCAGCCAAGAAGAGAAAGTGCCCGCAGGTGCTGGAGGACCCCAGGGACGGCCGGGTGTGGGCCCAGCTCTCCAGACCACGTGAGCCAACCCGGGGCCTGTTGCTGCCCTGGCCATGAAATCAGGGTCTTTTACCAGCCTTGGAGCCGTCCTATAAAAGTATTTTCTGTCTGCTAGAA
This sequence comes from Equus przewalskii, assembly GCF_037783145.1. Classification (NCBI taxonomy): domain Eukaryota; kingdom Metazoa; phylum Chordata; class Mammalia; order Perissodactyla; family Equidae; genus Equus; species Equus przewalskii. The sequence continues at coordinate 85,585,336 of NC_091835.1, forward strand.
GGGCAGCGACAGGCTCTGGGAGTTTCTTTCTTCCCTCTTGACGTGATGTTTCATGCAGCCTGGGGTGGGGTTGTACTGGAGCTCCCAGAAGAGATGCCACCCTCTCCCTCTGGTGGAGACGAATCACCGGTCCTTCCAGTTCCAGGGGCAACGTATCTCAGAGGACCCCGGCCCCGGGTTGGGGAGGCTGTGTAACGTGGCAGCACCTCCGGGAGCCTGCTGCTGTGCTCACTGCTTAGTTCCTTCTTAATCGTAATGTGCACACCTGGGGATCTTGGGAAAATGCAGATTCTGATTCAGTAAGCCTGAGGGGGGTCTGAGAGTCTGCATTCCTCACAAGCTCTCAGGTGGTGCTGATGCTGCTGGCTCGGGAAGGTTCTCCAAGAAGCAAGACTTGGGAGGATTTCTCCAGTGGAGCAGGCGGGGAGAAAGCTGGGCTGCCCTGGTACTCACTTCAGATAGCAGGTTCCCAGTAGATCTTTGAAATGTTGTAAAATCGTTTAGAAGTCTAGTAGCACGATCATCTGATGCTATCTTGCTCTTTGTCTTATATAACATGTGACACATCACATTTCCAGCTTAGAGACTTGATCCAGTTGAGAACAAATTAGGTCTTTTGAGTCTGAGGTCTTGAACTTTAGAATTTTCAGAGTAAATGCTATGGCACTTTTTAGGGAAAAAGGATGATGCTCCATGCTGAATCTATAGCCACTGTCCGTGATCCAACGTAGGCAGTGTGAACAGCACCCCAAATTCAGGGACCAAGTCTTTTATTCTCATGCATCAGCTTGGCAAGAAGTCCAAGATTTCCTTTGGACTCCCTCCCACTGTTGTCCCCAGACTCCAGAAGCTTATGCTGCCCCGGAAGGAGATGCATGTGTCTCTCTCTTCTGCTTGAGTTGCAGTCTTTGCTTTTCGCAGCTGCATGGTAAGAACTGGTCCTCTGTGCCCCTGGGGACTGCTGCTCCCTTCAAGGACATGTGGCCTCAGCTCCAGCAGGGTCTGTGGGTCCTTCAGTGGACAATGACTTCACCCTCTCAGCCACGCCCCACACACCACCATCCCTGGGAGAGCTTGGCAGAACTGCACTGGGCGTCCGGCCCTGGTAGAAACTGGAACTCTCAGGGCCTGCTTTCCTTTTGCATGGACCCCCGTGGCCAGCAGTTGCTTGATTTATCTTATTCAACCCTAGAAACACAAAATGCTAATTGAAGCCCCTTTCCAGATGACATCGAGCTCTCCATCCACCTTCCTTGCGAGGTTATTCCAATGTCTTCAGGGATCCTTGCACCCAGCCTGCAGCTTCTTTACGATTCTCAGACACAAAAGGCTGAGTAGACTCCCAGCCAGAGGAGGGAGCTGCCTGGCCACTCTCGCACGGATGCGCCGGCACGCCAAGCGTCCCGGGCAGGCCGCCCAGAGCTCCCAGGTGTTCCTCATCAGACTCTCGGGCTGCTCCAGAGTTCAGCTCCTCTGGGGTGGTTCTGCCCTGTCGCTGGAGGGGGCACTGGTTCCCCCACGTCCAGAGAACAGCCAGGGAGGAGTGGCAAGGTGTCCCAACTGACAGGAAACCTAGAATCCCTCTTAAATCCCATTCCGAGGGCGCCGAGAGCTGACCGACGGATGGTAACTGGCTCCAGACAACTGTTCCAGAGTGAAAACAAGCAGGTTCCCAGGGCAAAAAAGGGCAAAAACTTAGTTAATCCAAATGCCGTGTTTTCCTTAGAGTTCATATTCTCAGCGGAAGTTTTCTAGCGGAGATTCATACGTGATGTTACAGCGGCCACAGGGTTTTACAAAGGTCGGGGAATGACATGCCCAGAGGAAGGAGGAGCTTGTGCAGGATCCCTGGTGGGAGAAGATGCTCTAAATCCATCAGGAAGGCCTTTCTGGTGACCTGTCCCAAGCGGTCCACTCTGGCCAAGCGTTCCAAGACCCCCACTCGTGGGCTCACAGTGTGGACTTGCTGGGTTGCTGTGGGCAGCTGTAAAATCTTACTTAGAGAGAAAGCAGCTGATGGACGCCTCCTGCTCGCTGGTTCTGGACCCACATGGTCAGACTCCAAATACGAGAGGGTTCTTGGCCTTGTGGTTTGAACCTCAAACACCAGAGTTTTTCAGCCCCAGAGTTGTGACCTTTGGCCGCCAGGGGGAGGCACAGGGGCTGAAGTCACGCTGTACAGTCAGAAACAGTATCTTCTCATCTCACCAGCAGTTGGGGACTTTTCGAGCCTGACTTTTCTTGATTATCAAATGAGAATCCTAATTTCTACTTTACCCATTTCCAAGATTTTTTAACGGTAATGTGTAAGAAAATATTGAAAAAGAGTCTATGATTTTCTCCAAAAGATTGGGACCGGGTGATCTGCTGCCTTGACACGTCTGCTTCTCTCTCCTGTTACCTTTTCTGGAGAAACCCTCAGTGTAGCGTGAAAGGAAGAGGAAGGTTTGAGTTCTGTCTCTCACTTGGCGGCTGCGACGCTGGGCAGGCCATTTCCAGTCTTGGAATGCCAGTTTCCGCATTTGTTGAATGAGATTAAGAATCCTTACCTCATAGGCAATTTATATAAATCTGTTTGGCTGCATCTACTAAAACACCTCCTATGACCCAGTGATTCCCCTCCTAGGAATATAGCTAACAGAAACGTGTGCACAGGCCCACTGAGACACGCACAGAGTTGTCTGTAGTAGCATTACTTACAATGACCACCAACTGAAAGTAACCCAAGTGGCCGTCGAGGGCAGGATCAACTGTGGCGTATTCATGCAATGGAGACTGTGCAGCAGTGAAAGTGGACAAATGGCGCCACGTGCAACAATAATGAGCGAACCTCATAAACATACTATTGGGCAAAAGAAGCCAACACACAGAGTACATATTGTATTGCTCCATTTCTCCAGACTCCTGTGTGGTGTTAGAGTTCAGAGCAGGGATTCTTCCTGGGCAGGAGCTGTCCACTGGAGTGCTGGCAGTGTCCTGTTCTTTGAGCTGGTGATAGTTGCCCAGGATAATTCATCTTATAAGAAAGCATCAGACTGTGTGCTAATGATCTATATACTACTCTTCATGTGCATTACACTGCAGTAAAGAAAGTTCATTGAAAAACAGGATCCTTACCTTGACGATGAGTTAATGAGTTGATGAGAAACCACATCAAGTGTCTGAGATAGTGCTTGGTGCAGAGAGCACACAGGAGAACTAGACAGCAGTGGTAGTATTAATGATGACATGTCCTCCTACAGGCTTGTGCCTGGGATCTCAGTGTGGGCTTGTCATCCCAGATTCCCATCCCTGGTCCACCAGCTCATGGCCAGCTCCCAGGGAAGCCACGACTATGTCAGTGCTGTTGGAGTGGCTGCCTGACACCCTTGCTGCTGTGATGGAAAGGGCAGAAAAAGCCTTATCCTTGAGGACAATGCCCCCTGCCCACCCTCCCTACCAGCACCTAGAGGAGTGGAGCTGGCCTTTGACTGGCTCTCCTGGCACCTTGACCTTGCTGCCACCACGCTCAAATAGGAAAGGGCCCGGGTGAGCTGGTGGCCGTGCATTAGTTATTTTACATCAGATACAGTTACCATGGAAGCCAAGAACACAAGTGTTTGCCAGACTTCTTAGGAATAACTGAGTCACCTGAGCTGAAACAAACACATGTGATAATGACAGTGCCACCAACACTAATAAAGACACCATTGTTTAAACTGTTCCGGGTGGCAGACCCTGTGCTAAGTACTCACAGTCCTGGGGGGCAGCATATGGTTACTCCCATTCTGCAGATGGAGAAACTGAAGCCCAGAGACCTTCAACCCTTTTCCTAAGATTGTGTCGCCATTAAGGATAAGGCTGTGATGCAAACCCAAGTCCATCTGGTTCCACACTCCAAGCTCTTGCACTTCCTTCCCCTCCCCATTGTGGAGAGAGGCAGCGAAGGCTGAAGGGGCGTCTTCCGTTCTCTGAATTTGGTGTAAGCAGGAGAACCATGGAAGGGTTTTTGTCTTCTTGAAAAGTTTTTAGGCCGGGTAACTTTTGGAGCAGTGAGGGTGTGAAGTGCTCCTTGCATTGCTGACCTCCTGTATTCTTAACTGGGAAAAGTTTTTCAGGATTTTGAGAAATCTTTCCAAAATGGTTGTTGACAAAAACTGAAAAATAGATCTTTTGCATAGGGGCCATGTAATAGTGACAGCCCAAGAAAAACATTTTCTGTGACATTTGACATCACAAGCGACCTGCAGGAGCTCTGTTATTTATTTGTTTTAGGAAGTCCTCAGTAAACGTGTGAAGGGAGGAAGTGAGATGAGGGAAAGAAAACCCAGTGGCCCCTGTGTTCCCGTGAGGGCTGAGTGCACGTGCAGGAGTGAGGGTGGGTGTTTTGTATATTCTGTCACATTGCTGCCCACGGCCTTCGGGTCTCATGCACGCCGCTACTCCCCTGCCCTCCTGGTGGCAGGCGTGAGTGAGGGGGTGCAGAGCTAAAAGAAAAGGAGACAGCAGACGGACCGGAATTTACATAAAAATCGCCTGCGGTTGATGGTACAGTTTGTCTCAAATTAAGACAAACAACTTGCAAGGATTATGCAAAAATAGTAGTTTGCACATGTGAAACTGCTGTTATTTGGCCATTTTTGACATACGAAAGTAGCAATTTCTTGTAGTCAATACTACATTCGGAGAAGATGCTTTCTGCTGCTTTCTCTTGGCGTGAGCTTCTGACAGTGCCCCGACTCGCGTTGCGGTATTCTCTCTGCTGGTTAATGTTGCAAGATGGCCAGGACCCCTGTTCTCATTTCTGTTCTGCAAATGAGGGAAGTAAGACGCTAAGCGAGTGAGTAACTCATCTAAGTTCAGAAAGTTGGACCTCAGAATCCTGGTGCCACAGAGACCTGTGACAAACTAGACTGGATTGGTTGCAATTAACAAAAACAAAGAAACAAAGGACAAACCCCAAAACCTCAAACTGCCATAAGCCAAAAACAAACAAAATGAAAAAACAAACCAGGGGGTTTGTTGGCTTCTGTAACCCAAGGGTTTAGGATTGGATCCCAGAACTCAAAGCACGCCACCAGCACTGGGCGCCCTCCTTTCTCAACTCTGCCTTCTGCCGTGCTGGCTTCCTTTCCAGACCGCTTTTCCCGCATGACCCTAAATGGTGCCAGCAGCTCTAGGGCATGGATCTCGCAGGTTCAGCCCTCGTGGAGGAGAGTCAGCGTCTTTGAACCCGCGTTCCCTGAAGCGCTGGGGTCTGCTCTGCTTGGACTGGATTAGGCCATGTGTCCACCTGGTGTGATTATTGATGCGAGTAGTGAATGCCGTACTTTGATGGGTCAAGCCCGGGCTCCTGCCCTCCTCCAGATGGGAGTGGACATCGCTGGAACCACCCAGCCTGGAAGTGAGGAAGCAGGGTGGATAGATGCTGAGGCAGAGTGTCCAACAAGGGCCCACACTGCCCTAAACTGCCCTTGCTACAGATGAGGAAACAGGGCCAGCCACATACCTCCCGCCTCCCAACACCTGTCACCTTCCCCACGGTCACTCTGCCTCTGACAAGGCCTGTTCTTTGCTCCCTGCAGCTGTCTGTGAGTCTAGGAGAAACAACTTTGGAGGAAGGATCTAATACACTTATTCTTTGCAGTGACAAGTAGGAGTTACAGCAGCAAAGCTCAAGACGGTGACAATGAGGGGCAGAAGGTGTGCCCGAGGACCAGTGCGCTCCTGCTCTGAAGTGGCAGCCGTACCGAAGTGTTCCTTGGCATAGTTTATTAAACAGTCGTTACGAGAAACTGTGAGTGGCCTTAGGAACCTTGTGGTGGGCGGGGGCGAGAGGAGGAAGGCTTCGCTAACTCTCAAGACTAAATCCAGGTATTGGGGCTTTGACGCCACCCTGACCAAGTGGGGTGGGTCAGCGAGGAGTATGTCTTACTCCTTATGTTTTGCATTCTAACTAATGAAGGGTTTCAGGAATCAGATCTGTAATTCTAACTTACAATCTGCCCACTAAATGGTGGAGGGAGAGGGCATCTTTCTGAGATCACATGCCCAGTTTAAACCAAAAGCCGGAATTTGGAGATTTCCCAAATCGCTGACATTTAATCCTGCAGTTAATTTTAAATCCTATAGATTTATTTTTTTTAGGCCACACTGAATTGTTAGCTAGTGACGCCCCCTCCCCCACCATCCGTGCTGCACCGAGTGTTGTTGGGTCCGTTGTCAACATACCCGTAGCAGCCGTGGTCGATGGTGGCTTTGCATTGGCAGACTGAAATCAGGCCGTGCAAAATACCCTTAAACGGGAAAAGTTCCATCCCGTTCTTAGCACGTTGTAGTTGCAGGAGCTGGAGCTGGATTTGTGCATTACTGCTCTTGAACATCCTCTGAACTTTCTCTTTCTTCATTAGGATGTAATTTATCTCCTTAAGTGTTCTAGAATTTTCATTGATTATAGATGCCTTCTTGAAATACTAAAAAAATGCTAATGTTTAAAGAATAGGATTTTCAAGTAATAAATATAATATTAAATGAGAAATGTTGGGCTACAAACTTGAGGGCCTTTCTGGTACTTTCCCAATTCAAATATAGCTTCTTTTAGAGCAAAACTTATCACTAGGACTTTTATGTTGGATGAACTAGAAGGAAGACATCTTTTCCTTAAAACAAAATCCAAGGAGTTAAACAGACTTTGGGAGTTGGTGCGTTTAACAGGAAGCAGAAGGAAGCAAACTGCTCATTGTATCCTTGAAATGTCACAACTTTGTGTCTTTGCCACTGTGTGCAATCAGAAAAAGAAAGGATGGGTCCACATGTCACGGTTTTCACTCTGAGACCTCATTTGATTATCTTTGGGGAGTGTTCCGTGTTCCATCTTAACATAGGTACCAAGGGTTCAACACGTCACACACGCACAATATTTTAACTGAAGCCTTTAATGCTTCGCAGCCTCTGCGTCTGAGTCGACCGAGTTCCCAAAGTAACTGTTCTCTTCCTACTTGAGTAGGTTATTTTTTTTAAAGTTTATTTGAACAGCCAATCTCTGCTCCACTGATCTGGAAGAAAAAGAGAACAGGATGGTGTCAACTTAAAGGTGTAGAGGCAGATTTATTTTTGAATGCTTAGCAATCATTCACTTTTCTTAAGCAAAGTAGGCGGCAGTATTCACCTGGATTAGAATTCAAGCTGCCTTGATTTCACTATTCATATTGAGATAGAAAATCACTTGTCTCTTCTTAGATTATTATGTCTAATTTGTTACAAAAATAGTTTCCCTACGTTACCTAAAAGCAGTAAAGTTATGGGATTGAAAATTTATCAAATCTTTTTTTTCTGAATGATATTTAAAACTGTGTTAACAAGAGCTTTAAAAAAAACAGTTTAGTTGACTTCATAATTAACTTTTGATGTTAAACAGAATTGCTTTTCGTAGGTAAACAAATTTCCATAACCAGAGATTGGCATTTAAGATTCAGAACAAACTCCACCAGTGTAATTGTTGACTGATTCAGTTTCTGCTTCCAGCTGTCCTGAAATTCCAGGCTAAGCTCGTACGTGAGCCGTAAACCTTACCTTCTTCCTTCAGAGTTTTTGACAGTGAAACGTGGAAGGTTGCAAAAAGATGTTTCCTTTTTCGCAACCAAGACAGCTCTTAATAATCTCTGTAGTAAAATCTGTACTCAATTCATCTAGCCTTTAGATGAGTAACTTAGCAGATTAGTTCTAGCAACCTGAGTCAATATACATCCCAGGTGGTGTAAGACATGTGGTCCTTCTTGAATTCTTCATTTGATGGATTTTCCAGTTGCTGCTGGGGGCATTGTGGCTGCCGAGCCTTTGACCCATCAGCTACTTGAGAGTAATCAATGACCCACTACTTGATCCATTGGGAAAGTGCTTAACTTGCAAAGTCATGAACACTCTTTTCCCAAGACACCCTTTCATATTTTCTGTTTCTGGAATTAGAGAAAAATTTAGAGACTCCAAGTTGTTCATTAAGTGGCAGCTGTCCAAACTGAGAGGCCAGGAAGCAAAGATCCAGAGCAGCAGAGAGTAAGTGCTGCCCTCGTCCACGTGTGGTCCTGGGAAGGAAAACCCACATTTAAGGACTCTGAGGAATTGAAAATCATGTTCCATATCTACAATGTGTATGGGAAAAACTCACCAAAGCAGTTTTCAACTTTTGTATTCTCTTCTCTACTTGATACTGTTACGCATTTAATGTTTTATTTTTACTGACCTTTAAAAGTATTTATTAAACATGTAACACACAAAACATTGCTATTAAAATGATTTGATAATACACATAAGGCAAAAGACGGATTAGCCACCCCACCAACCTCCTGTTCCTTTGTGCAAAAGCAGCCAGCTAGGTCTCAGTGCCGTGACCAGATTGGGAGGACAACAGCGAGTGACCACACTCTCGTCCGTCACTGGGCTGTCAGTCAGTAGTATGGCTGGCTCTGGCTGATCTGGTTTAAAGCTGTTCCTGGTAATTCTGATCAGCCTGCTCTCCTCACATGACCACAATCAGCCGACTATTCATTCAAGTAACTCTTTGTGTGTTGCTGATGAAATTTCGAGACTTTTTTTAAAGGAAGAAGTAGATGAATTCTATCCCAGATATTTCACAACTGAGTAATGTGACTTCTCAACTTCTAGCTGACGTCTTTCTCTTGCACAGTGGAGTCAGATCAGAAGGCTAGAAAGCAGAGGGAGAAGGCAGGCTGAGGAGCCAAGGCTTCATTTGGCAAGAACTGTGCCTTTTCCTCGTGAGAAGATAAAAAACTGTGAGAGAGCCAGCTGTGTTTTGAAATATTTTCATTTCCCCAGTAAAAATTCATGAAGTCGTTTGATTAAATGTAGCCAAAGGAACTTTCCATAATATATTTTCTTGAAATGTTTATTTAATTAATATTGTTAATGAAAGAAAATATATAAACAGTATTTGTTAAATTGGTTTCTTGATTCCTCTTTTCACAGACCTGATATAGGCTATCAAGTTGTCACAGACAAAGGATTTAATTTCTCACCAGCAGATGAAGCTTTTGTTTGCCAAAAGAAGAACCATTTTCAGCTAACCATCCATATCCAAGTCTGGGGCAGTCCACAGTTTGTCAAAACCCAAATGGGCCTAAAGCCAATAGAAATGTTTTACTTGAAAGCTTTTGGGGTTAAGGTAAGCCTTTTATTTAGTTCAGTTTGACTAAGCCAACATTTATGAAGTGTTCCTGTTGTCTGTTGCTGCATGACAAGCGATCCCCAAACCTAGGAACTTAGAATAATAGCAGTCGTTTATTTGGGTCACACACCTGCGGCCTGGCTGTGGCTGCGACAGACCACGGGGGAGCTCCACTGGGCCTGCATCCAGTTCCGGGATAGCTCACTCGCCTGTCAAGTTTGTGCCGTGGCCGGGGGCCTGGCTCTTCTCCGTGTGGCCCCCCTGGGCGACAGCTTGTGATTCCTCATGGCATGGTGGATGAGCGCTGAGAAGAAACGTCCCAAGACAGAGGAAGTGGAAGCTGCCAATTTCTTAAGCCTGGCCTCAGAAACTGGCACAGTGTCACTTCCAACTGCAATTCTATGGTTTCCAGTGTGTTAATCTCGCACTTCTTTTACTAAATGTCGTCTTAATTATTTTATACTTTTCAGTGCTGGTGCATTTTCACATGGAGTAAGTTCGTAGTTTTCATCAAATTCTCAAAGAGCTTCCTGACTTAAAACAGCCAGGGAGCCACTAATCCAGTCAATGCCTCTCTCGTCCGGTTTAACAAGGGGGACTGAGGCCCAGCATGATGCACGGTCCATCCAGAGAGTAAATTACAGAGCTGGGCTTCACACGAGGGAAGGATGACTTCTGAGGGGTCAGCAGTTCTTGTTAAATTGTCACCTCAGCTCCAGCTCCTTGGGGAGGAACGTCTGTTATCTGCATATCTTACTCGAGATTTACTCTGGGTTTCGGCATTGAGCCTCCCAAATGGGGCCTGACCACTGAACACCGCAGACTCTTGCTCCAAACTGAGCTCTTAAACAAAAACAAAACAAAGCAAAAACAAATAAAAAAAACCAATGAACTTATTTTTCTGGTTATGGAAGTAATATGAGTCTGTTGTGAAAATTTTGGAACACAATATAAAATTAAGAAGAAGAGACAAAATTCATTCATATTTGGGACCCACCATTTAGTAACCTAATTTTTCTTTGTTTTTTTCTATTGTTAAAATTAATCTCATATTGTTAATAGTATATTGTGGAAATAACAACATACGATATTATTAAAGAAGCTATAAAATATTGTTTACGAAGATGATGTAGTTTTCCGTTGTATGGATGCAACACGTTAATTCCCGTGTTATTGTAAGTAGTTGTAAGTAAAACTCTACGTCAGCAAAACTGCAGTGCGTGTCCGTGTGTGCCCAACTTTGCGTGAAGATAAATTCCAGAAGAGGAGTTTGCACATCGGAGTTATGAACAGTATTACAGCTCTCCATGTAGGCTGTCCAGTTGCTTTCCAGAAAGATCATTACAATGTGAATAACCCACAAGCTGTCCATGACAGGGCAGGTGTCACCATGTCGTTGCCACTATTTACTAACGACAAGAAGAGTTTGTAGCAAGAAGAGTCATGCCTCACTTAACGATGGGGATGCCTCCTGAGAAGGGCATGTTCGGCAGTTTCATCGTTGTGTGAACATCGTAGAGTAGACTTCCACAAACCCAGAGGGCACAGCCTCCTACACACCCAGGCTACGTGGTGCTAATCTGCTGGGACCACTGTCATGTGTGTGGTCTGTTGTTGACCAAAACATTGTTACGTGGTATAGGACTGCACTGAATAAATATCACTTCCTATATTTTATTTATTCTTGGTGTTTGTTGTTGTTTTTTCTCATTAGAATGTAAGCTTTGCAATGGCAGGGATTTCTTAGTTTTGTCTACTTCTCATCTCTAATGCCTCGGGCAATGCCTGGTGCACGGCAGGTGCTCAACAGGTGTTTATGGAACGAGCGAACCAACGAACGAATGAATGAATGCGTGTATCGTCTGAGCTGCTTTGCTCCTGTGTTTTACCCGGTCCACTATGAGCCCACTCTGTGGTCACTGCTTTCCTGAAATACTCGGTTGTCTGGTGTTCCTGTTGCTAGTTTTACAGGAATTTGTTTCTTTTCTCACCAGTCACACGCTGCTTTAAGGTGGGGCCATTTTCTTATACATCTTTTCAGTGACTTGTCCCTCGGCCCAGTGCCTAGCATGATCCTCGGAAAACTTTCTGAGTACTTGAAGATTATTTACTACTGAACATTTTTTGTTAATAAGCTAGTTAATTTATTAAGTAGTTCATTTACTTTTTGTTGTTCCACACAGGTAGAAGCCACCAATCAAATAATCGCTATTGAACAGTCCCAAGCAGACAGAAGCAAGAAGATTTTCAATCCTGTTAAGTAAGAATTTCTGTTCTCACTTGCTTTGTGAATGTTTTGGGAAGAACATCTTTTGTCTAATTTATTTTGCTTGTTTAAAGTGAACCCCACTGTAGAAACTAAATTAGTAATAATGTGTTAATGTTATGAACAGGTACTTTTCAGCAAAAATGAAGTAGGTAAAATGCATTGAAATAATTGCAAAAAATTCCTTATTAAAAGCTCCATCTTTAAAGTCATCATTATATTATATTATAATCATTTATTACTGATAACCTTGCTAACAACTTTGGTTCTCTGAGATAGACCATAGCTAGACCTTTCTTCTAATTTTTCATTTAAATCAGCATGATGCTGATTGAATTAACGTCAAGGTTCTGGATCCATGCTGTGCTTGCAGTTCATTTTTTTCTTGTTTTTTAAAGCTCTGTTGGTAGATTGCCTAATGGGTTCCAAGATAGAAAGCCTGCAGGGCTGGGATTGTACAAAGCAATATGGCAGTCCACAGCGAGCATCCACCCTGTAGAGTGACCTGGAGTGGAGTTTGCTTTTTGACGGATTTGCCTGGGATGCAGTGAGCTGGCTCAGTGTAATGACCCTGAGTCAACCCCATTTGGGCTGGGAAGAAGATGGTCCTACAGCCTGGACAGACCAGGCAGCAGCTCAGCCTGACGCTGGAGCGGGAGCCACTGTCCAGACATGGCGCTAAGCTTGCCTGAGGTGTCTGGTCCTCCCTGTCTGGCAGCCGGGGTGTGGCCACCTCCCGCAGCTGGGCCAGAAGAAGGCGGATGCAGAAAGGGACACGAAGGAATTCACCAGGAACCTAGAGAAATGGCTGTCAGAGGCCAGCACTGTAGTCACCGCGGCAGAGGCACAAAGAACCATGTCTTTTCTCCCGTTGTGGAGATGAGAAAATCTGTTCATGGTGTGGGGAGCACACGGCCCTTACAAGTCAGAAACGCTGGGCTTGAGCTCCTGCTGGATGAGCATTTCCAGTGTCCTTCCGTGGCCTCCCCGGCAGCCGTTCCTGACCGCGCTGGGGGTATTTGTTAGAGCCCAGTGACTGGAATCAACGGTCCTTGCAGTGTGTTGAGAGCAGGGCAGGACACGTACTTGAGGGTCTAGGAACCCGTCCAATGTGATCAAAGACTTCGTTTTCCCTCAGTCTCTCAGTATTTCTGCTGTTTGTTTTAGAGTCGACCTGCTGGCTGACCAGGTCACCAAAGTAACACTGGGCCGGTTACACTTCAGCGAAACCA
>NC_091835.1:85602993-85605493 GCF_037783145.1 Equus przewalskii
GGGAATCTTACAGTTTTAATGGCAGTGAAGTAATAATGGAAATGAGGTAAACGCTGATGTGTTCCAACATCCCAGAGTAAGGGCTGGGCTGTGTGCCTGCCAGCGTGCCGGCCCCAGGCTGCGAGTTTGTAGGGTCTGATCTAACCTGTGGCAACAAGGCTCCTCCTGGGCAGAGGCTGGGGCGGGGGGGCCTCTCCCTGGGGTCGTGAACCAAGGGCAGAGGTTCTAGTCCACGCCCAGCAAGGTCCAGGTGGTCCTTGACATCTCACCTGATGTAATCTGGGATTGATTTGCTGCACTGAGGAATCCGATTTAAGTCAAGTCTGGAAACTGGCTTGCTTATGGTCTCCAGTTTCTCGGAGGAAGGAATAAAGATAGACGATGCCATTCTTTTCAGAGTTAGCACGGATCAGATAGCACGACAGGGCCACTCTGAGCTGAGTGACTCATGCTCGAGTCAGGAGGACGGTGGTCACCTGCATACCCTGAGTGGTTTACCTGGCGTTGAGGTCTCTCCATGTCCCACTGGCAGCTCCTGCAGAGCTGTGTCCTGTGTGGCTGCTGTGCGAGCGCTCGGAGCAGCAGTGCGAGAGGGAACCCCACTGTCTGACATTCTGTTACCAGCACTGCGCTAATCAGCACCTCTCGTATCCAGAGCACAGTGATGATCTAACTCGTGATGGTGACTTGGAGAAATTGAGAGTCTCTGCAACTCATTTTCAGTATGAATACTAAACAACATTAAATTGTGCTTGGTATACATTGGGTGTCATGTTATTCACTGAATATTTTATTTTATGTATTATTATTTTTGAGGATGATTGGCCCTGGGCCAACATCCATGCCCATCTTCCTCCCTTTTACGTGTGGGTCACCGTCACAGTGTGGCCTGATAAGTGGTACACAGCCCCGTGCCCAGGATTCGAACTGGCGAACCCCCGGCCACTGAAGCAGAGCGTGCAAACTTAACCGCTGTGCCACCAGGCCAGCCCCTCTGAATTTTTATTTTAAAAAGTGATCGTATTCCAGATTTGGTCACTTTCTTCTAGCCGTAATTTTTGGTTAAAGAGAATGTCCTATTCTACAAGTGTGCTGGCAACACGAGGGCTGCCCCTCTCGACAAGAAGGGGGATGGTAATAACACAAGCCTTCTCCCCCCAAGACTGGAAATACCTTACTGATGTTATTTCATTCTGATAATGCCGAAGCGAAAATGAAGGCAGCCTGTTGAATCTATTTAATTGTTTAACGTTTAAACCAACCAAGAGAAAAGCTGAATTTCAGAAGTGGTGATGTTTGAGTCGGTGAGTTTGAGAGAGGTCCACACAACACGTTTCCTGCCCCAGATTCTAGAGGCTCCATGCAGGTCTACGCATCATGGGCTGGGCGGGGGGGCAGACCAGCCTGCATTCTACAGAAAAGCCAGGTGCGCCCCCTTAGGCCATGGCCTGGGTCTGTCAGTGTGAGCTCCAGAATGAAGGAAGAAGACCTTGACAATTAAAGATGTCACAGACCTGACCGCATTAAGTGGAGGACTGCAACTTGCATTTAGCAGATCCAGATTCATTTTGATGCCCAAGCTATTCCTCCCAGGAGCAGAGGCCACTAAGGGTGACTCTGAGGGTTGGGCTAAATGAGATTCAGGCCTCAGGAGGGGTCAGGAGAGCCAGCCTGTCAGTTCTGCCAGGAGAGAGAGCAGTGGGTGGGACCCAGGAATTGTTCATCTGGGTTGTCAATCAAAACAGCGTTAGAAACTATTAGAGTCCTGTAGTGTAAATTGAGCAATTCACTGGAAATTGAGGTTTCCTCTAGGAGCAGATTTATTCCCAGGTCTTTGTTTGGGGAGCCTCCCCCAGCAGAGCTCCCGTTCGTGACGAGGCTTTCCCGCGCTCCGCTCTCCCTGTAAAACTCGCGACTGGGCCGGCGTGGAGTGCCGCAGCGCAGGCAGGAGGGACCGCGCCTTCTGTCTGCCTTTCAAAGGTGCACCCGGGCCTCTGAGTTTCGAAAACTAATAAATTATTCCAGTTTCTTTTCTGGAAGAATAGAAATGGGCACGTCTTCAAGAAGTCCTCCTTTACCGCCCTGCAAACCCACTGCCCTGAGGAGGGAACCCACAGCCGGAACACACAGGAAACGACTCAGGGACCGCGTGGGCCGGGGGAGAGGGCCGTGCCAGCTGCCTCCTCCAGGTCCACTGACTCCTGCCCGTTCCTGACCACGAAACTCCTTCCTCCCAACACACACACACCCCACACACACACACACACACACACACACACACCACACACACACACACACACCACACACACACCACACACACACACACACCACACACACACACACACACACCACACACACACACACACACCACACACACACACACCACACACACACACACCACACACACACACACACACCACACACACCACACACCACACACACACACACCACACACCACACACCACACACACACACACACACCACACACACCACACACCAC
>NC_091835.1:86952993-86955755 GCF_037783145.1 Equus przewalskii
GGTTAGGGTTAGGGTTAGGGTTAGGGTTAGGGTTAGGGTTAGGGTTAGGGTTAGGGTTAGGGTTAGGGTTAGGGTTAGGGTTAGGGTTAGGGTTAGGGTTAGGGTTAGGGTTAGGGTTAGGGTTAGGGTTAGGGTTAGGGTTAGGGTTAGGGTTAGGGTTAGGGTTAGGGTTAGGGTTAGGGTTAGGGTTAGGGTTAGGGTTAGGGTTAGGGTTAGGGTTAGGGTTAGGGTTAGGGTTAGGGTTAGGGTTAGGGTTAGGGTTAGGGTTAGGGTTAGGGTTAGGGTTAGGGTTAGGGTTAGGGTTAGGGTTAGGGTTAGGGTTAGGGTTAGGGTTAGGGTTAGGGTTAGGGTTAGGGTTAGGGTTAGGGTTAGGGTTAGGGTTAGGGTTAGGGTTAGGGTTAGGGTTAGGGTTAGGGTTAGGGTTAGGGTTAGGGTTAGGGTTAGGGTTAGGGTTAGGGTTAGGGTTAGGGTTAGGGTTAGGGTTAGGGTTAGGGTTAGGGTTAGGGTTAGGGTTAGGGTTAGGGTTAGGGTTAGGGTTAGGGTTAGGGTTAGGGTTAGGGTTAGGGTTAGGGTTAGGGTTAGGGTTAGGGTTAGGGTTAGGGTTAGGGTTAGGGTTAGGGTTAGGGTTAGGGTTAGGGTTAGGGTTAGGGTTAGGGTTAGGGTTAGGGTTAGGGTTAGGGTTAGGGTTAGGGTTAGGGTTAGGGTTAGGGTTAGGGTTAGGGTTAGGGTTAGGGTTAGGGTTAGGGTTAGGGTTAGGGTTAGGGTTAGGGTTAGGGTTAGGGTTAGGGTTAGGGTTAGGGTTAGGGTTAGGGTTAGGGTTAGGGTTAGGGTTAGGGTTAGGGTTAGGGTTAGGGTTAGGGTTAGGGTTAGGGTTAGGGTTAGGGTTAGGGTTAGGGTTAGGGTTAGGGTTAGGGTTAGGGTTAGGGTTAGGGTTAGGGTTAGGGTTAGGGTTAGGGTTAGGGTTAGGGTTAGGGTTAGGGTTAGGGTTAGGGTTAGGGTTAGGGTTAGGGTTAGGGTTAGGGTTAGGGTTAGGGTTAGGGTTAGGGTTAGGGTTAGGGTTAGGGTTAGGGTTAGGGTTAGGGTTAGGGTTAGGGTTAGGGTTAGGGTTAGGGTTAGGGTTAGGGTTAGGGTTAGGGTTAGGGTTAGGGTTAGGGTTAGGGTTAGGGTTAGGGTTAGGGTTAGGGTTAGGGTTAGGGTTAGGGTTAGGGTTAGGGTTAGGGTTAGGGTTAGGGTTAGGGTTAGGGTTAGGGTTAGGGTTAGGGTTAGGGTTAGGGTTAGGGTTAGGGTTAGGGTTAGGGTTAGGGTTAGGGTTAGGGTTAGGGTTAGGGTTAGGGTTAGGGTTAGGGTTAGGGTTAGGGTTAGGGTTAGGGTTAGGGTTAGGGTTAGGGTTAGGGTTAGGGTTAGGGTTAGGGTTAGGGTTAGGGTTAGGGTTAGGGTTAGGGTTAGGGTTAGGGTTAGGGTTAGGGTTAGGGTTAGGGTTAGGGTTAGGGTTAGGGTTAGGGTTAGGGTTAGGGTTAGGGTTAGGGTTAGGGTTAGGGTTAGGGTTAGGGTTAGGGTTAGGGTTAGGGTTAGGGTTAGGGTTAGGGTTAGGGTTAGGGTTAGGGTTAGGGTTAGGGTTAGGGTTAGGGTTAGGGTTAGGGTTAGGGTTAGGGTTAGGGTTAGGGTTAGGGTTAGGGTTAGGGTTAGGGTTAGGGTTAGGGTTAGGGTTAGGGTTAGGGTTAGGGTTAGGGTTAGGGTTAGGGTTAGGGTTAGGGTTAGGGTTAGGGTTAGGGTTAGGGTTAGGGTTAGGGTTAGGGTTAGGGTTAGGGTTAGGGTTAGGGTTAGGGTTAGGGTTAGGGTTAGGGTTAGGGTTAGGGTTAGGGTTAGGGTTAGGGTTAGGGTTAGGGTTAGGGTTAGGGTTAGGGTTAGGGTTAGGGTTAGGGTTAGGGTTAGGGTTAGGGTTAGGGTTAGGGTTAGGGTTAGGGTTAGGGTTAGGGTTAGGGTTAGGGTTAGGGTTAGGGTTAGGGTTAGGGTTAGGGTTAGGGTTAGGGTTAGGGTTAGGGTTAGGGTTAGGGTTAGGGTTAGGGTTAGGGTTAGGGTTAGGGTTAGGGTTAGGGTTAGGGTTAGGGTTAGGGTTAGGGTTAGGGTTAGGGTTAGGGTTAGGGTTAGGGTTAGGGTTAGGGTTAGGGTTAGGGTTAGGGTTAGGGTTAGGGTTAGGGTTAGGGTTAGGGTTAGGGTTAGGGTTAGGGTTAGGGTTAGGGTTAGGGTTAGGGTTAGGGTTAGGGTTAGGGTTAGGGTTAGGGTTAGGGTTAGGGTTAGGGTTAGGGTTAGGGTTAGGGTTAGGGTTAGGGTTAGGGTTAGGGTTAGGGTTAGGGTTAGGGTTAGGGTTAGGGTTAGGGTTAGGGTTAGGGTTAGGGTTAGGGTTAGGGTTAGGGTTAGGGTTAGGGTTAGGGTTAGGGTTAGGGTTAGGGTTAGGGTTAGGGTTAGGGTTAGGGTTAGGGTTAGGGTTAGGGTTAGGGTTAGGGTTAGGGTTAGGGTTAGGGTTAGGGTTAGGGTTAGGGTTAGGGTTAGGGTTAGGGTTAGGGTTAGGGTTAGGGTTAGGGTTAGGGTTAGGGTTAGGGTTAGGGTTAGGGTTAGGGTTAGGGTTAGGGTTAGGGTTAGGGTTAGGGTTAGGGTTAGGGTTAGGGTTAGGGTTAGGGTTAGGGTTAGGGTTAGGGTTAGGGTTAGGGTTAGGGTTAGGGTTAGGGTTAGGGTTAGGGTTAGGGTTAGGGTTAGGGTTAGGG
>NC_091836.1:0-7500 GCF_037783145.1 Equus przewalskii
ATATCTGGTTAGGTTAGGTATTACTCTAACCCTAACCCTAACCCTAACCCTAACCCTAACCCTAACCCTAACCCTAACCCTAACCCTAACCCTAACCCTAACCCTAACCCTAACCCTAACCCTAACCCTAACCCTAACCCTAACCCTAACCCTAACCCTAACCCTAACCCTAACCCTAACCCTAACCCTAACCCTAACCCTAACCCTAACCCTAACCCTAACCCTAACCCTAACCCTAACCCTAACCCTAACCCTAACCCTAACCCTAACCCTAACCCTAACCCTAACCCTAACCCTAACCCTAACCCTAACCCTAACCCTAACCCTAACCCTAACCCTAACCCTAACCCTAACCCTAACCCTAACCCTAACCCTAACCCTAACCCTAACCCTAACCCTAACCCTAACCCTAACCCTAACCCTAACCCTAACCCTAACCCTAACCCTAACCCTAACCCTAACCCTAACCCTAACCCTAACCCTAACCCTAACCCTAACCCTAACCCTAACCCTAACCCTAACCCTAACCCTAACCCTAACCCTAACCCTAACCCTAACCCTAACCCTAACCCTAACCCTAACCCTAACCCTAACCCTAACCCTAACCCTAACCCTAACCCTAACCCTAACCCTAACCCTAACCCTAACCCTAACCCTAACCCTAACCCTAACCCTAACCCTAACCCTAACCCTAACCCTAACCCTAACCCTAACCCTAACCCTAACCCTAACCCTAACCCTAACCCTAACCCTAACCCTAAACCCTAACCCTAACCCTAACCCTAACCCTAACCCTAACCCTAACCCTAACCCTAACCCTAACCCTAACCCTAACCCTAACCCTAACCCTAACCCTAACCCTAACCCTAACCCTAACCCTAACCCTAACCCTAACCCTAACCCTAACCCTAACCCTAACCCTAACCCTAACCCTAACCCTAACCCTAACCCTAACCCTAACCCTAACCCTAACCCTAACCCTAACCCTAACCCTAACCCTAACCCTAACCCTAACCCTAACCCTAACCCTAACCCTAACCCTAACCCTAACCCTAACCCTAACCCTAACCCTAACCCTAACCCTAACCCTAACCCTAACCCTAACCCTAACCCTAACCCTAACCCTAACCCTAACCCTAACCCTAACCCTAACCCTAACCCTAACCCTAACCCTAACCCTAACCCTAACCCTAACCCTAACCCTAACCCTACCCTAACCCTAACCCTAACCCTAACCCCTAACCCTAACCCTAACCCTAACCCTAACCCTAACCCTAACCCTAACCCTAACCCTAACCCTAACCCTAACCCTAACCCTAACCCTAACCCTAACCCTAACCCTAACCCAACCCTAACCCTAACCCTAACCCTAACCCTAACCCTAACCCTAACCCTAACCCTAACCCTAACCCTAACCCTAACCCTAACCCTAACCCTAACCCTAACCCTAACCCTAACCCTAACCCTAACCCTAACCCTAACCCTAACCCTAACCCTAACCCTAACCCTAACCCTAACCCTAACCCTAACCCTAACCCTAACCCTAACCCTAACCCTAACCCTAACCCTAACCCTAACCCTAACCCTAACCCTAACCCTAACCCTAACCCTAACCCTAACCCTAACCCTAACCCTAACCCTAACCCTAACCCTAACCCTAACCCTAACCCTAACCCTAACCCTAACCCTAACCCTAACCCTAACCCTAACCCTAACCCTAACCCTAACCCTAACCCTAACCCTAACCCTAACCCTAACCCTAACCCTAACCCTAACCCTAACCCTAACCCTAACCCTAACCCTAACCCTAACCCTAACCCTAACCCTAACCCTAACCCTAACCCTAACCCTAACCCTAACCCTAACCCTAACCCTAACCCTAACCCTAACCCTAACCCTAACCCTAACCCTAACCCTAACCCTAACCCTAACCCTAACCCTAACCCTAACCCTAACCCTAACCCTAACCCTAACCCTAACCCTAACCCTAACCCTAACCCTAACCCTAACCCTAACCCTAACCCTAACCCTAACCCTAACCCTAACCCTAACCCTAACCCTAACCCTAACCCTAACCCTAACCCTAACCCTAACCCTAACCCTAACCCTAACCCTAACCCTAACCCTAACCCTAACCCTAACCCTAACCCTAACCCTAACCCTAACCCTAACCCTAACCCTAACCCTAACCCTAACCCTAACCCTAACCCTAACCCTAACCCTAACCCTAACCCTAACCCTAACCCTAACCCTAACCCTAACCCTAACCCTAACCCTAACCCTAACCCTAACCCTAACCCTAACCCTAACCCTAACCCTAACCCTAACCCTAACCCTAACCCTAACCCTAACCCTAACCCTAACCCTAACCCTAACCCTAACCCTAACCCTAACCCTAACCCTAACCCTAACCCTAACCCTAACCCTAACCCTAACCCTAACCCTAACCCTAACCCTAACCCTAACCCTAACCCTAACCCTAACCCTAACCCTAACCCTAACCCTAACCCTAACCCTAACCCTAACCCTAACCCTAACCCTAACCCTAACCCTAACCCTAACCCTAACCCTAACCCTAACCCTAACCCTAACCCTAACCCTAACCCTAACCCTAACCCTAACCCTAACCCTAACCCTAACCCTAACCCTAACCCTAACCCTAACCCTAACCCTAACCCTAACCCTAACCCTAACCCTAACCCTAACCCTAACCCTAACCCTAACCCTAACCCTAACCCTAACCCTAACCCTAACCCTAACCCTAACCCTAACCCTAACCCTAACCCTAACCCTAACCCTAACCCTAACCCTAACCCTAACCCTAACCCTAACCCTAACCCTAACCCTAACCCTAACCCTAACCCTAACCCTAACCCTAACCCTAACCCTAACCCTAACCCTAACCCTAACCCTAACCCTAACCCTAACCCTAACCCTAACCCTAACCCTAACCCTAACCCTAACCCTAACCCTAACCCTAACCCTAACCCTAACCCTAACCCTAACCCTAACCCTAACCCTAACCCTAACCCTAACCCTAACCCTAACCCTAACCCTAACCCTAACCCTAACCCTAACCCTAACCCTAACCCTAACCCTAACCCTAACCCTAACCCTAACCCTAACCCTAACCCTAACCCTAACCCTAACCCTAACCCTAACCCTAACCCTAACCCTAACCCTAACCCTAACCCTAACCCTAACCCTAACCCTAACCCTAACCCTAACCCTAACCCTAACCCTAACCCTAACCCTAACCCTAACCCTAACCCTAACCCTAACCCTAACCCTAACCCTAACCCTAACCCTAACCCTAACCCTAACCCTAACCCTAACCCTAACCCTAACCCTAACCCTAACCCTAACCCTAACCCTAACCCTAACCCTAACCCTAACCCTAACCCTAACCCTAACCCTAACCCTAACCCTAACCCTAACCCTAACCCTAACCCTAACCCTAACCCTAACCCTAACCCTAACCCTAACCCTAACCCTAACCCTAACCCTAACCCTAACCCTAACCCTAACCCTAACCCTAACCCTAACCCTAACCCTAACCCTAACCCTAACCCTAACCCTAACCCTAACCCTAACCCTAACCCTAACCCTAACCCTAACCCTAACCCTAACCCTAACCCTAACCCTAACCCTAACCCTAACCCTAACCCTAACCCTAACCCTAACCCTAACCCTAACCCTAACCCTAACCCTAACCCTAACCCTAACCCTAACCCTAACCCTAACCCTAACCCTAACCCTAACCCTAACCCTAACCCTAACCCTAACCCTAACCCTAACCCTAACCCTAACCCTAACCCTAACCCTAACCCTAACCCTAACCCTAACCCTAACCCTAACCCTAACCCTAACCCTAACCCTAACCCTAACCCTAACCCTAACCCTAACCCTAACCCTAACCCTAACCCTAACCCTAACCCTAACCCTAACCCTAACCCTAACCCTAACCCTAACCCTAACCCTAACCCTAACCCTAACCCTAACCCTAACCCTAACCCTAACCCTAACCCTAACCCTAACCCTAACCCTAACCCTAACCCTAACCCTAACCCTAACCCTAACCCTAACCCTAACCCTAACCCTAACCCTAACCCTAACCCTAACCCTAACCCTAACCCTAACCCTAACCCTAACCCTAACCCTAACCCTAACCCTAACCCTAACCCTAACCCTAACCCTAACCCTAACCCTAACCCTAACCCTAACCCTAACCCTAACCCTAACCCTAACCCTAACCCTAACCCTAACCCTAACCCTAACCCTAACCCTAACCCTAACCCTAACCCTAACCCTAACCCTAACCCTAACCCTAACCCTAACCCTAACCCTAACCCTAACCCTAACCCTAACCCTAACCCTAACCCTAACCCTAACCCTAACCCTAACCCTAACCCTAACCCTAACCCTAACCCTAACCCTAACCCTAACCCTAACCCTAACCCTAACCCTAACCCTAACCCTAACCCTAACCCTAACCCTAACCCTAACCCTAACCCTAACCCTAACCCTAACCCTAACCCTAACCCTAACCCTAACCCTAACCCTAACCCTAACCCTAACCCTAACCCTAACCCTAACCCTAACCCTAACCCTAACCCTAACCCTAACCCTAACCCTAACCCTAACCCTAACCCTAACCCTAACCCTAACCCTAACCCTAACCCTAACCCTAACCCTAACCCTAACCCTAACCCTAACCCTAACCCTAACCCTAACCCTAACCCTAACCCTAACCCTAACCCTAACCCTAACCCTAACCCTAACCCTAACCCTAACCCTAACCCTAACCCTAACCCTAACCCTAACCCTAACCCTAACCCTAACCCTAACCCTAACCCTAACCCTAACCCTAACCCTAACCCTAACCCTAACCCTAACCCTAACCCTAACCCTAACCCTAACCCTAACCCTAACCCTAACCCTAACCCTAACCCTAACCCTAACCCTAACCCTAACCCTAACCCTAACCCTAACCCTAACCCTAACCCTAACCCTAACCCTAACCCTAACCCTAACCCTAACCCTAACCCTAACCCTAACCCTAACCCTAACCCTAACCCTAACCCTAACCCTAACCCTAACCCTAACCCTAACCCTAACCCTAACCCTAACCCTAACCCTAACCCTAACCCTAACCCTAACCCTAACCCTAACCCTAACCCTAACCCTAACCCTAACCCTAACCCTAACCCTAACCCTAACCCTAACCCTAACCCTAACCCTAACCCTAACCCTAACCCTAACCCTAACCCTAACCCTAACCCTAACCCTAACCCTAACCCTAACCCTAACCCTAACCCTAACCCTAACCCTAACCCTAACCCTAACCCTAACCCTAACCCTAACCCTAACCCTAACCCTAACCCTAACCCTAACCCTAACCCTAACCCTAACCCTAACCCTAACCCTAACCCTAACCCTAACCCTAACCCTAACCCTAACCCTAACCCTAACCCTAACCCTAACCCTAACCCTAACCCTAACCCTAACCCTAACCCTAACCCTAACCCTAACCCTAACCCTAACCCTAACCCTAACCCTAACCCTAACCCTAACCCTAACCCTAACCCTAACCCTAACCCTAACCCTAACCCTAACCCTAACCCTAACCCTAACCCTAACCCTAACCCTAACCCTAACCCTAACCCTAACCCTAACCCTAACCCTAACCCTAACCCTAACCCTAACCCTAACCCTAACCCTAACCCTAACCCTAACCCTAACCCTAACCCTAACCCTAACCCTAACCCTAACCCTAACCCTAACCCTAACCCTAACCCTAACCCTAACCCTAACCCTAACCCTAACCCTAACCCTAACCCTAACCCTAACCCTAACCCTAACCCTAACCCTAACCCTAACCCTAACCCTAACCCTAACCCTAACCCTAACCCTAACCCTAACCCTAACCCTAACCCTAACCCTAACCCTAACCCTAACCCTAACCCTAACCCTAACCCTAACCCTAACCCTAACCCTAACCCTAACCCTAACCCTAACCCTAACCCTAACCCTAACCCTAACCCTAACCCTAACCCTAACCCTAACCCTAACCCTAACCCTAACCCTAACCCTAACCCTAACCCTAACCCTAACCCTAACCCTAACCCTAACCCTAACCCTAACCCTAACCCTAACCCTAACCCTAACCCTAACCCTAACCCTAACCCTAACCCTAACCCTAACCCTAACCCTAACCCTAACCCTAACCCTAACCCTAACCCTAACCCTAACCCTAACCCTAACCCTAACCCTAACCCTAACCCTAACCCTAACCCTAACCCTAACCCTAACCCTAACCCTAACCCTAACCCTAACCCTAACCCTAACCCTAACCCTAACCCTAACCCTAACCCTAACCCTAACCCTAACCCTAACCCTAACCCTAACCCTAACCCTAACCCTAACCCTAACCCTAACCCTAACCCTAACCCTAACCCTAACCCTAACCCTAACCCTAACCCTAACCCTAACCCTAACCCTAACCCTAACCCTAACCCTAACCCTAACCCTAACCCTAACCCTAACCCTAACCCTAACCCTAACCCTAACCCTAACCCTAACCCTAACCCTAACCCTAACCCTAACCCTAACCCTAACCCTAACCCTAACCCTAACCCTAACCCTAACCCTAACCCTAACCCTAACCCTAACCCTAACCCTAACCCTAACCCTAACCCTAACCCTAACCCTAACCCTAACCCTAACCCTAACCCTAACCCTAACCCTAACCCTAACCCTAACCCTAACCCTAACCCTAACCCTAACCCTAACCCTAACCCTAACCCTAACCCTAACCCTAACCCTAACCCTAACCCTAACCCTAACCCTAACCCTAACCCTAACCCTAACCCTAACCCTAACCCTAACCCTAACCCTAACCCTAACCCTAACCCTAACCCTAACCCTAACCCTAACCCTAACCCTAACCCTAACCCTAACCCTAACCCTAACCCTAACCCTAACCCTAACCCTAACCCTAACCCTAACCCTAACCCTAACCCTAACCCTAACCCTAACCCTAACCCTAACCCTAACCCTAACCCTAACCCTAA
This sequence comes from Equus przewalskii, assembly GCF_037783145.1. NCBI lineage: Eukaryota > Metazoa > Chordata > Mammalia > Perissodactyla > Equidae > Equus > Equus przewalskii. Next base: position 7,074 of record NC_091836.1, read on the forward strand.
CCCTAACCCTAACCCTAACCCTAACCCTAACCCTAACCCTAACCCTAACCCTAACCCTAACCCTAACCCTAACCCTAACCCTAACCCTAACCCTAACCCTAACCCTAACCCTAACCCTAACCCTAACCCTAACCCTAACCCTAACCCTAACCCTAACCCTAACCCTAACCCTAACCCTAACCCTAACCCTAACCCTAACCCTAACCCTAACCCTAACCCTAACCCTAACCCTAACCCTAACCCTAACCCTAACCCTAACCCTAACCCTAACCCTAACCCTAACCCTAACCCTAACCCTAACCCTAACCCTAACCCTAACCCTAACCCTAACCCTAACCCTAACCCTAACCCTAACCCTAACCCTAACCCTAACCCTAACCCTAACCCTAACCCTAACCCTAACCCTAACCCTAACCCTAACCCTAAC